>NC_137261.1:18582437-18767437 GCF_053477335.1 Acartia tonsa
AACAGTTTTCTATTAACTGAGTCGACAATATAGTAAGACAACTCTTTGCTAATCTTCTTGGGTGTTATATAGGCTTCCTTGTCAAACAGAGCCCAAAGAAGGGAGGGTAATTTTGTTGATAGGGAATAGTTGGTAACGTTCCAATTTGGATGTTTTTGGATTAATTGTTGGGTTGTTATTTCATTGTTAATGCAAGAAACTAGGTCTAACAGGAATTCAATCTTTTGTTCTTCATTCAAGTTGTCTTTCTAAAAACATAACAATAGGTCATTATTTAAACCCTCAGTTGTGTACACAGGGTTTTGCCAGGGGGGTGTGTTGAATACAACAAGAGGGGTGCTATTTTAATGTCGTGGGGGTAAATATACACCCATTTAGGTGTCCAGACCCTCACATAATCAAAATTACTCAAAATCAAATAAAGCGTCTTTAATTATTAAGGGGGGGGGGGGGGTTTAATGCAACCATCTCGTAATCAGTGAGCAAATGACACTTAGAATTCGAATTTCGATCTGAACTTTTGCATGAGTAATCCTTGGTAGGTCTATTTTCCCTAAATCGAACAAAAAGTTGGAAAAGTAACGGCTATCGGCTCAGCCGTTCAGCCGTTTTTTGCCTATTTTCAGGGTAAATCCATCATCAATTACGTAGGAATCAACTTTTTAAAACATATTTTTGGTTTAATTCATGTTAAATGATAGCAATAACCAATTTTAAAACTTCTAGTACCAACAGCTACCGTCTAGAACCGTTTGATAGCGTTTTGGAGTAGAAAAGAGTATTATGTTCAGAGAGGTTTCGTGACTAATTTGCAATATAGATATCAAAGAAATGGCAAAACAGATGAGCCGCCAGCCGTTAGCCGTTACTTTTCCAACTTTTTGTTCGATTTAGGGAAAATAGATCTACCAAGAATTACTCATGCAAAATTATAGATGGAAATTCGAATTCTAAGTGCCATTTGCTCACTGATTACGAGATGGTTGCATTAAACCCCCCCCCCCCCCCCTTTACACGGGCACAGCAATTTTTTGACACCTTTACAGTACACCCCCTAGGAAGTTTTGGGGGTTGCATTAGGGTATGTAGAAGGGTGACACCTAAAGGGGTACATCACACACGCCCCCTTTTATGAGTTAAAGTTTGAAAATAGAAAATATTGAATTTTAGGATTATTATTATTAGACATTTTTTTTTAAATAGCACTGCTGTTTATATAGGTATAAGTTTTGATTTCCATCAAAAAGTAGACAATTAAAACTTGTGAGTCTCATCGTGAAAGTTACGTTATGTCTAAGTGAATTCATTTTAAGGCGGCCAGACGTACGGATTAAACAATCTATCTATGGACAAGATTTGCTATTTGATTAGTTATTTATCGCATCGTATTATAAACAGCTTTCCGTGGATATAAAAGTATAACTAAAAGATTAAAACCAGTTTTGTTAGACCCGAGATGCCGAAGTCACTGGCTAACAAAACTGTTTTAATATTATGATTATACATTTAATTTTTTATAGTCGTAGAAAACTGAAAATAATGCGATGTATGCTTTTTCAGTATGGCTTAGAACCGGTTCTAATCCAGCGGATTAAAATCGGTTTCGAAACTATGCTGGAAATGTATTTACCTTCATGGTATAATTATTAATTTGTCTCATGATGAAAGCCACGTCTTGTCGTTGTTTGTCTTCTTTCTCTGCAACTAAAAAAATAAAATATGGTCAGGGATAAGACAATGGCCGATAAATTGATGTACATTCCCAATGGTGAGACACAAAATTAACCCTTTTTGTGGATTAAAATTAGTGGTTGAAACGTTTGAAGACTCAACTTAATAAACCAACCAATCAAAATTTAGAAAAAGTCCCCAGAGTTGTTAAGCAAACGAATAAGGAAACTTTATTATTAAACTTTGGGGACTAGTGTAATAAACAGCCCATTGTCCCCTCTCTTTCTGAAATATGGTGCTTTTGAACTAATAGGATTTCCAACCATATTGGTTCAGCGGTTAGCAAGATCCTTCGGTACACACTAACAGACAGACAGACAGACAGACAAACAAAGAGACAGACAGAGATCCTGTTACTTTTATATAAGGATGTTTGCTACCTAGGTGTATTAATTTTTGTAACAAGCAGATTTCCCAAATCTTTTTTTGTCGAATTAGATTCAAATAAACCATTTAAGACATAAATGAGCAATTTTCATATACGATAATGTAATAGGCTAAAATATCGCAGTTCTAAAATAGCTGTACTTTTTAAATGCTTAAAAACTATGAATCGGAAAATTAATATCTAACTTACTTTTATGTGGCTGTGAGGTAGGTTTCTTTGGAGAATTAGTCAGGGGCACAGCAGACAAACGCGGGTCACTTCTACTATTATATTTAGCATTTGCTGGCTTTATATTCATTTTTGGAACTTTGACAGTTGGAGATGTAGTATGGTCATCGCGAGCATTTGTGTTGTTCTCAGAAGATGTTTCATTTTCATCATAATTTTTACAAATATTTTGGTTATAAAATTCATTCTCTACAATCTTATCAATAGGCGGAGTTATATTAAGTTCATTTGTAGATGGATCTCGCAAAACTTCTATAGAAAAATCTACATTGCTTGTTGATTCGTTGGCAGGTTTTGGCATAGAATTGGATTCTTTCTCAAAGGAAGCATTAATATCACCCTGTTGGTCCAGTGGTATGGGTGATACTGATAAGTTTGGCATAGAATTGGATTCTTCTTCAAAGGAGGCATTATTGTCTCCCTGTTGGTCTAGTGGATCTATGGGTGATAAGTTCGAGTCATGTGAAACAGTGGGCGGCGAAGGTGTTTCAATTGACCTCAGTCCAGTTTCTGAAGTATCACGGCTGCTGGAAGCATCTTGGACGAGAAGGTTTTCTGAATTATTGATTTTAGCTTTCAATGAAGGACTAGATTCAGTTTTATCCTCTTCTGATTTGGAATCATTATCATAAGCATTAGCATCATGGCAGGATTCTGGCGATTGCAGGGACTCCTTTTGTGACACTTCCTTGAATTGATTAAGATACGCTACTACTTTTGAATATCCATCTTTTTGTGTAGATAAGGCTTTGGCGAACTTAAAAAAAGCTTGTTCAATTACATGGTTATAAGCATCTATTACTTCAATGTACTTGAGAAAATCTTCAAGATTAAAAGACCAGCTACAAAGGAGAAAAACTCCGCGGTAAAATGACTTTTTGTTGTCTTCATCGTACATTTCTGTAAGATAAGTGAGGAAAGGTTGATAAGCGGGTTCTACATCAATATATGAAGGAAATTTGCTAAATTTTATATCTATCCCTTTAAAGCAGGGATGGATTGAATCAAGAGAAGTTAGTTTTCTTTTTATTGCTATTTTCAAATGGAATACGCTGTAAGCAAACGAAATCTGTTTCTTAAAATCTCCAAAAAACTTTTTGCAGCCGATTTTGCCAGACATATAGCTCAAAAACAAATCAGAAACCAGTTTTCTTTTTTCTTCAGAGAATTCCTAAAAAATAAATCGGATAGGTGACTTATATAAAAATTTGAAATGTCAAGAAAATAATATCTTACTGGTTGTATTGCGAATTGGTGGAATAATAGTTATTTCTTTCATCGTATTATAAACGGCTTTCCGCGGATATAGAATGTACAATTATAAGATTAAAACCAGTTTTTTTAGCCCCGAGATGCCGAAGGCACGGGCTAAAAAAACTGGTTTTAATCTTATGATTGTACATTTCTATATTTGTAGAAAACTGGATATAATACGATGCTAAATTTTTTTCGTATAGATGAGAACGGGTTCCTATCCACCGGATTCGAATGAATACGAGAAAAAATGTTAAGATAATTTTCAATAAGGGGGGGGGGGGGAGGGGGAGTTCTGACACATTTGCGTAAACCTGGTATATAGGCTTTATCTTTGGACTGAGAGGATAGGTTATTAGGGATAAAATCATTCTTATATGATGAATTTTCCCAAGTTTTAAGATTTTTCGAATAGGCCTCCAGGTTCCGGAGCTCCACGCCTACAGGTGGTCTCTGTACAGGTAAAAATGAAATTTTTTTTTTTGAAGAGTTAGAGGTCAGCTTATGAAACAAAATAGGCATGTTTTTTTCTTCAAATTTGTAAATAACATTCAAAAAGAAGCATATTTTGTTTTATAAGTTGACCTCTAACTCTTAAAAAATTTTTTTTTTTCATTTCTACCTGTACAGAGACCACATGGAGGCCTGGAGCTCCGGAACCTGGAGGCCTATCCTAAAAATATTAAAACTTGGGAAAATTCATCATATAAGAATGATTTTATTCCTAATAACCTATCCTCTCAGTCCAAAGATAAAGCCTATATACCAGATTTACGCAAATGTGTCAGAACTCCCCCCCCCCCGTTGTTTTTTAAAAAGCTGCACAATCAAATATTAAGGTGTATTACATTTACATACCTCTATAAAAAGGCATTATGTCCAACTATTTATGACTATATAAAAAACCTTACCTTGAACCACGTTTGAAGTACAGCTATAGCAAATTGAGCTTGCCTTAGAACCTCTTCGTCACTCATTTCATACATATGAAGTTCTTCAATCATAGGCATTAGAATCTCAACTGTTTTGGACCGATTTTCTAGTAATACATTTGTCAATGAACCCTCTGTATAGATATTTTCCAATTTTTTACATGTTGTTGAGCGTTCAGTTGTAATTTGATTGGTTGTTGAAGAATGAGCTGAAGTTATTGTAGGTTGCACATGAGAACTGATGTTTCCAGCACTTGAGGTTGAACGACCTGCAACAGCTTGGCTGTAAGGCGGCAAAAGAAAGTCCTGTGGTATTTTAGGTTGTTGATTTTGTTGTTGCATATGTTCTTGCTGTGTTGCCCAATGCGGATTTGACTGTTGTTGATTTTGCTGGTGAGCTAATTGTTGTGGCTGTTGGGCTTGTTGAATGCTTGGAACTGAGTGCTGAGGATGAACAATTTGATTTTGCTGTTGAAATTGAGAATGCGCTAAATGTGATTGCTGTTGAACCTGTGATTGCGTGTATTGTTGTTGCTGTTGTGATTGCTGATAACTTATATTTTGTGGAGGTCTTTGAAGCAACAACCTTAAATTTTGCTGTTGTTGATGACTAGGTACTTGCTGTTGATTTTGGTGACTATTCAAAGGTTGATGTTGTACCAACTCCTGGTGTGCTACTTGATTATGTTGATTAATTAGAGCTTGTTGACGAGGGTACAATTGACGCACATGTGGTTGTTGCTGTGGCTGATGACCTAAATTTTGTGGAACATTTGTAACTCCTTGAAAATTCTGTTGGTGTGACGAAACTACCTCATTAGGTCTTGCAAACAGTTGATTTTGATTAGCAACACTAACAACCTGTGGCTGATTTACAAGTTGCTGGCTAGCAGCATTCAGGTGCTGTTGATGATAATTACCTGTCTGCAGCTGATTTGATTGAGCTATCTGTTGAGCTGATTGAGCTATATGTTGGGCTGGAACTTGATGATTTTGCAGAGCTGAATTATGATTGTTCAGGGCAATTTGTTGCTGTGGAATAGATTTTTGTGCTTGGACATTTGAATGTGTATGTCCATGTCTAATTCTATTTGCATATTCAATCTGCATAAGATTACGTCCTCCTGTTGCTATATTATTTTGCTGGCCAGGAAATTGCATTTGCGAATGTCTTAAGTTAGCAGAATTATATGTATTCATGGGACCATTGTTTCTTGGTGGTAACATTGTACCTGGTGGCATTTGTGGTCTTATTTGAGGGTTCATTGGTGCATTTGTTTGGGGAGATACCATTGCATTTGGCAACATAGGCCTTTGGGTTGCCACCTTAGGCCTCATTAGCCTATATTGCTGCATCTGTTGAACGTTTGCATGTTGTTGATAAGGATAATGTTGTTGAACTTGTTGTATATTAGTTGGCTGTTGATTTATATGATGTTGAACTTGAGGTTGTTGACCTTGAGGATGTTGCACGTGGCGGTGCTGTAGTATTTGTTGCTGCTGAGCAGGATAATTTTGATTTGCCTGGTGCTGCACTTGTCTCTGTTGTTGTTGGTGTACAAATTGAGGATTTAAATGTTGCTGCGAATATTGATGATCATTCATTGCAGAATGGACGTTTGCTGTTCTGTTATGCACAGTAGGATGATGACCTGCCATTGCATTAAGTGGCCTGTTCTGCATAACTTGCTGTCCTACATCTTGTTGTATGTGACAATAATGTCCACTATTCATTTGTGCATTAGGAAAATTTTGTGCCCCCTGCTGTTGACCTAGAGGAACAGGATATTGTTGAGGACCTTGTAGTTGATGTTGATATTGAGCATGAAACGCTTGACGCTGTTGAATATTTTGATCTCCATGCTGAACTTGAGATTGCTGTGCAGCAATTTGTTTTGCTTGGTAACTTTGCCGCTGCTGTAGCACCCATTGTCTTTGCTCTTCTGCGGTATAATTTTGTTGTCCAGGTATTGCATTAGACTGTGCTTGATGCGTGACAGTTTGAGCTTGATTATAAGATCTTTGAAATTGCGCTTGGCTGGCTGCAACATTATTTCCTATAGACGAAAGACCATCAGTTAACTGCCTTAAACTTTCAATGGAAGGATCTAAATTGTTGGTAGAAGGTACAAGGACGCCATCAGAGTTCTGTACAACATTGAGGGGGTTGCTAGGAGGAGAAACAGCTCCTTCTCTGTCATATTCACCTAAAAAATAAATAGCTGTGTAAAATTTATAGTGCGGAAAAAATCGATTTAAAGAGCTGACACCCCTTAAATTTATAACTTAATTGTAAAGGTAGGTAATAAAAAAAATGTTATTTTGAGCGGTTAATTTTTTACGGTAAATTTTTCTAGGGAGGGTGGAGAATGAGGTACCCTCCCATCAATTAGTTCTAAACCTTCCCTGAACCTATTAGTAGCTTCACTGTACATGAGAACCATATCGGTTTATTGGTTAGCAAGATCCTTCACTACAGACAAAAAAAAGCTTACTACGTTATATAATAGGATAACGAATATATTTCTTTCAAAGCTAAGCATTACCTAAGCATTACCTAAGCATTACCTAATATTTAGATGGAACCCTTAACATAAATTAATCCTCACCCCAAAACAATCCTGTACTTGCTATCCTCCCCCAGGGATCTAAAGGGATAAGACAATGGCCGATAAATTGATGTACATCCCAAAGGATGATACAAAAATTTCCCCTTCTGTAAATTACAATTAGTAGTTGAAACGTTGAAAAATTAAAGTCCATTTAGTTGTTCAGTCAACGAATAAGAAAACAGTATCATAAAACTTTAGGGACTAGTGTAATAAACAGCCCATTATCCTATCCTAGCCCATTAAAATGTATTTTGTACTTACCAACCATCATGACGCTGGGGGGCGGGGCATAATCCCCAACCATCTGAACACTGGGCGGAGCCGGGTAGTCCTCCATTTCAGCCACAGTTACAGGCTGAGATTCAGTTTTGGCGACTAGGTTGCCGCCGCAAATAAACGGAGTGACATCTTCATTACTACCGCCATGTTTCCGTTTTTGTGGTGGCGCAGCCTTTTCTATAGTGGATAGATAGACAATCTTTGATTTTCCATTCAATTTATTGAATATTTAAGAAATTCTTTTTTAAGTATGGCTTCGAAACCGATTAACATCCGCTGGATTAGAACCAGTTCTCTGCAATCCTGAAAAATCATGTATAGCATCGTATTACAGACAATTTTCCACGAATATGTATAAAAAAATTCCATTTTGAGATTAATATATAAGAGCATACGTTACTTCGTAAAAACTGATGCCTTTAAATAACATAAAAATTAATGACCTTTTGTGTAGACATCTAAAAATTTTCCTGAAACTTGTAAGCTAAATAATTGAAAATCAGAAAAAAGACAAAGATATGCAAATTTTCATTTATGGATGGACTAATCCTACTACATTGGCAAAAAGACATCTAATTAGGTACTATATATAACGATTGGAATTTAATTTCTGATACTTTTTAGCGTAAAAAAATTAAAACTGAACAGAAAAAATTCCTTTTGACTTTCTCTTAATAATAAAATATTGTAAATTTTTTAAAACCAAAGAATGTCCCTTTAATAATTTGTACTGAGGGAGGCGGCATTATATCGACAGGTACACTTAGATCTGGAGTTACTACTCGTTCATTTTCTTCATCATTAAGATTTCCAGAACAGTTTTCGTTAGCGGATTTATCTTCAATGTGTGTGTCTTTTTCATTTGAAGATTTTTCTAGACTCTAAAAAAAATAGTTATTAGCATAAAAATATTTTTAAAAATGACTAATTGAGTTTAGCTATAGGTAACGGGGGGCGTAGAGATTGTGGCTTATCGTGTAACGACATACCACCAATAATATTTTGGGTTCTTCTACTCCTTTATTTTGTAGAGACAATTGGGTAAAGTTTTTGGATGAATCAATAATTACCCAAAGTTTTGGTATTTTACATAAAAAAACATCAACAAAAAAATCCTTTCCTAGGCGAATTAGGCAATTTGAAAAGTAGGTAAGGGAAGGGGGGGAAGTGACACTTTTTGAAACCAAAACTAAAACTTAAAGGAACTCTAATAAATAAAGGGTTACAGCTCTGAGGTTTGGTATGGCAGTTGCTTTAAAGAGGTACAAAATGGAACTGTGAAAAAACGGTGGCGGAACAGCAGCTCTCGCCGAAAACCGCCATTTCCCGCCGAAATTTTTTTTGCCTTTTTTCGCCAAATTAAACAACTTGGAATCATCTGAGACAAACTTATTTTTTCCCATAAAATTTCTCATATACAATTTTCTTTTGACACTTTTTTCTCCATATTAAAACATTTTCAACATATTAAAAAAATGCAAATATTAGCAATTTTGTTTTATTGAAAAAAAAGTTTGTCTCAAATGATTGAAAATTGTCTAATATGACGAGAAAAGGCAAATAATATACAATCTATAAAGATGATGGGCGATTACAATATATAATATATTTAGCCAGCCCCTTTCCTGTTTGTAGTGTGCGTCGGCAGGCCAGAGGAGGTATTAGCTTTAAGTTATTATTATTTATCTAGAAAACAAACTAGCGGCTTCGCTTATAGCATCTAGAAGCTCTGTATTTGAAGGAAAAAATAAAGTAGGAAAATAACCTAAAAACGAACTCAGATATAAAAATCAAATAGCCTAAAACCCTAAAACCTTTAAGAACCTTCACAAAAATGAAGAACTAAATCAATTTAGTAATTTAATTATCGAGAAACAGACAAAAATCTTACTACTTTACATAGTAGGAATACCTACACAACAAATATAACAATAGGTACCTACCTGATTTAGTAAGTCGTCAGAATCTTTCAAAACATTGTCAATATCATCAAACAGAGTGTGAGATTGAAACGATGACCGAGAAAATTCTTCAAACTCCTTTCTCAAAGCAGGGGAATCATTGCCCATGTATGAGTCAGTTGTGTGCAGATCTTGGGGTAGGTTACCACAACTAGTATTGCTGCTGTTTCCAATATTTTCACTGCTTGCTTCTGTGGAAGTTATAACATCATCATTAGTTACATTATTTTCAATATCATCACGACTACATTCAATGTTATTAAAATTATCTTGCTGTGCATCTTTAGAAGTATCCCTTTCTGCAACGTTCAAACTGGATTCAAAATTGATAAAATTATCTTTTTGAGCATCTTTAGAAATATCACTATGGTCAGCTAAGCTTTCTGCAGCATTTAAACTGGATTCAGAAGTATTGGCTATAATATCACTGTTACTTTCTGCATTTTGTAAAGTATCACTGCTCTCCTCCTGTACATTTTCAGTGGAAATGGATTGCAGATTGGAAGATTCTTGGGTTGACTTGGAATTTTGAGTTTCTGTAAGGCAAGTGGTTGGTTCAACGGGTTTTATGGAAGAATAAGGAAGAACAGAGGTTTCCTAAAGATGAACAATTTTTATTTTAGGCAGGTATGTTATAATCTTCTATAGGTAATACAAAGTAGTAAGATGTCTGTCTGTCTTAAGCTTAAGATCTCAGTAACCACTGAACCGATTGGGCTCTATTCTTCAGGGAATATACCTACTGGTCCTGGGATGGTTTTAAGCTATTTTCTAGGAGGGTGGGACACCCCCAACCCCTCCAAAAAATCAAAAATACCCCCCCCCCCACCCCAAAATAAATTTCTTTTTAAAACTAAAATCAAAAAATATGTTGTTTAAACCTCTTGGGGCAATAGGGGCGAAGCCGCTAGTTTTTATATATTGTAACAAATAAATATTTTTATCTTAAAACTAAATTTAAAAATGGGTGGTGGTCGACTTCCCCCTTTCCCTCAGAAAATTGGGTTGACAAAACCTCGGACGGTCGGAAAAAGACAATTTAGTGTAGCTGCGATGATAAAAGCGACCTACCTCTATTATATTTTGTGTTGTTTGATTTTCATCATTTAATGCTTCTGGAGTAGCTTCACTATCTTTAACTATATCCTCTTTTTCACCTTCATTCGTGGATATATTTTCACTAACATTGTGCAAAAAATCCACAGAACTTGTTTGTTTATTGCTAGTATTAGCTGTTTCTAAATCAATGGAGGTCGGTGGAATTGTTTTGTTGCTGGCTGATTCCTGGATAGTAGCTGCATCTGGTTCCTTCTTGCAGAATCCTTTCAGCTCTCTCTCCTCCTTTATTCTTTTCCTAAAAAAAAATCATGGGAATGAATCCAGGGAGGAAGGGGACTTTGGGCTGTTTATAACAATGTTTACGTAGTTCAATCATATTAAAAGCCGCAAAATTTTTTTAAATAATATTCAAAATGATAATTAAAATTGCTAGGTATATACTTTAATTTTAAAATGTATATTGATTTTAAAGTTTAATAAAAAATAATAAAGATATTATATATTGAATAAACTAAATTCATAAAAACAAACAAACACGCTAAATAATAAATGAATTTCCGCAATGTGTAAAGATAACAAATGACTAAATTAAAATCATGTTCACTTAATTTTTAAAAGTGAAACATTTCTATAATTAAGGTCGTTTGGTCCGGAACGGTTAGCTCTTTTCGTTGATTTAGACATGGTAGAATTATCCTATGATGAATCTTATAACAATTATGTGCAATTTACTATTTTGGATGCGTAGCAACTCTATTATCGATACTAGAATATCCGTACGTCCATTTAAAATATGTTGATTTTTAACTTTTTGGAAACAAAATTTTTATGTGATATAGGTAATAAATCTATACATCTGATTTGTGGAATAGCAAGGTACAATGTTAACAGCAAAGCATCTCTATAATCAAGCCCTTAAAATGTAAGTTTGTACTTAAACAGTATCTTGTATTTAAGCAGTTTTGCAACAAATCGACTTTCTTACAATTTTGTTACTCATACATTTATATTCTGCCTTTTCATTTTTGACCCTCTTCATGTATAAATGTTCGTTTATCCTACAGTTCCAGAGCTTCTCTTTTATGAATGTTGTCAATCCTTGTTTTTATATACATTTGAAAATCCCGAGAAAAATAATAAATATAACAAACTAGGTACCTAATGATTTTTAAACATATTGTACCAATCTAACATAAAAAATGTTGCTTTAATACCTAATTTAAAAAAATAGATTTATTAAGAGATAGAATTGATTTTTTACGGTTTATTTTAATCCAGGCTTTTCTCTAACTAATTTTATTTAAATATCTTGTCTATTGCTAAATGTCATCAATAAATGACCTACGAAGAGCTAATAAACATTTTCCCAATCTAGCATGTCTAAGTTTAATTTAGAGCAAGACCAAATTTTGTCACTTCTTCCAATCCGAAGTTACCCTGCGGCATAATTAGCAATAAGGAAGTAGAATTAATGATAAGAATTCAGGGCCAAATTTATATAATAGACATAATATATCTATAATACAAAGTAGCTGGATGTCTGTCCGTCCATCTGTCCTTTAAGTTCTCGGTAACCACTGAACCGATTGGATTCTACTCTTCAGGGAATATTGATTGATTGATTAGCCATAGTCTCTTAGGATTTGGACCTAAGTAGTCATGGAGTAGGCTGAGACACTTTTGTATAGCCACTAGGGCTATCAAGCTCCACGTTCAAGCACATTATGACCTGACCCGCTATCTCATGAGAGCTACTCATTATTACCTCACCCTCGCCGAGTATGACAGGTGTCCCAAATAAAGTCACCGTAATGAATGACGCTCTCTGCAGAGGAGCTTGGGATAAGGGTAGTACTGATATTATGTACTTGACTATTAAGTATCCAAACTTACTCAATAATCCCCTTCTTACACAACCAGGAGAAGTTGCGTGAATGTATTCAACTAAGAAATTCGAGTTGCCACATGGGGACTAGAACTCGAACTCTCATCACCGTAACTCAGTGCGTTACCACTGAGCTACGACGCCCTTCAGGGAATATATATACTGGTCCTGTGGTGCAGTGGTTTTAAGCTATTTTCTTGGGGGTGGGACATCCCATTCCCCAACCCCCAACCCCCCCCAAAAAAAAAAAAATCCCCCTCAATTTTTTTAGGCAGTTAATTTAAAAATATAGTGGTTTCAGCACCAGAGGTACTTAATTTGTTTTAAAATTACCTCTTGGGACAAAGGCGCTAGTTACTTATTAGAGTACATATGTAACTAAAGAGATTATTTATAAAAAACAATATATGAAAACTGATGCCTTTTTAAATGCCTTTACAGTGAAGCTTCTTATAGGTCCCGGGATGGTTTTAGGCTAAAAAAAACCTGGATGTCTTACTCTTAAGCTATTCTTCTGCCCTACCATATCAAATGTAGATCCCCTAGATGCTAGGGGCGCAGCAGTTAGTTGAATAAAAAAATGGGTAGACAAAGTGAATTATAGAGTAGCTTTGCTATTAAAAGCTAGAAGTACAGGGATAGATTTTAAGATATTAGGAATTCGGTAAAATGTAAAATGCACCTACGGAAACGGAAACACATATATTATATTTTTTTTTTTAAATTTACAATATAATATTATAACTTCAATTTAGAATATTTTTACAATTTAAAGATTGATTTGTATAACTGAGGCTTTTTTAAGAGCTAACAATTCTTATAATTAATACCAAAATACGATTTTACAAAACACATTTTTAACATTTTCGTAAAGGATCAGTTATAGAGAAGATTTACTTAAAAAAGATGTCTTAATATACTTACATGGTAAGATTTCGTTCCAGTCCGTATTCAAAGACCTTTCTCCAGGGGGTGTCGGGTTCCAATCCGTGATCTTTCATCAGATTTGTTATAATAGGGAGATTCTGTTTGGTCGGAGTGTCTATGAGAAAGCCAACCAGCCTTAAAGAAAGTTAAAATATTGGGATCATGGTAAGAAAACGAAGTAGCGGGTTTTATCGTATTTTTACAGTAGCTTTTAATAGGTAAGGTAAATGTTAATGATTGCCCCGCGGGGTTAGAAATAGGCCCTTCAGGGTTAGAGCCCCCCGCAAGGGCTAGAAATAGGAGAAAAGCTAAATTAAAATTACGAAGAACCTCGGCTATTTCGTTTACTTTCCATGATCAAAATAATGATTATTCATAAAAGTATAATTTTGTACTTTTTAAAAATCAGCCATAATTTGTGATTCCATTTACTTTAGTGACCTTTTAGCACTTAGGATATTTTTTACTGTAAGGAATTGGCAAAAGGAATTAAGTGTCCGAAATTACTCTTTTAGAAAAATAAAGATAAGAAGCACGCTAAAAGATAATGAAAAATAAATATGACAATGTACAAAATACAAGGTTTAATACATTGGGATGGAAATAATTTATCTGCCATTGATATAATACGCCTACAAAAGTAAATAAAATACTTACGAAGGTGGATCTTCTCTTCTCAAAACCACTGAAAATAAAATTATTGTTAGAATAGTGTTCTTCGCATCATATCATAGACATTAAAATGAAAATTTTAAAGAAAAAAAAACAATTTTGTTGATAATAAGATAGAACAATATATATCAATGTAATGTATTTATGGCTAGGGCAAATCCACCAGAGAGTATAAAATATAGAAAAATGTACCAGTACCTTCTTAAAACTTAAAAAATTACATTAGACAACTTTATCAATTTATACAGTAGCTTCGCTTCTTCTAAAAGTAAATTATATAAAAAAACTTACTGATTGCCGAGTATTTTTGTGGATCAGGCCGTAGTATGGCCATTTTTCGAGGTAGTTTCTTAAAAAATTCTTCTTTTTTGACATCGTCTTTAATCTCTACACTAAACACTTCAGATTGCTGAAGAAAAAAAATATAATAAGTAAATTAGAGGGAAGAGGGGAGTTTGTCAGGAGGGAGGGAACAAGACATTAGGCTAAACATTCCAATAGTCCCCAAAGTTTTATAATAGCGATTTCTTATTTGTTGGCGCAACAACTTTAGGGATCTTACTGAATTTTTATTGAATCTATAATTAAGTTGGGTGTCCAACTAATGTTAATTTTCAGAAAGGGTATCATTATTGGGGATGTGCATAAATTTATCTGTCATTGTCTTATCCCTATTCTATATTACTTGTCCGTCTGATTATCTTAATAAATGCACCTATTACTTAATTGTGGCGGGATTCTCCTTCAATTTCAAGTGATCATCTAGAGAACCCAAGGGTATCATCCGCTTGTACTGGGATGCAAGTAACTTCTAACAGACAACCAACCCTAACTGTACATGGTGGTGTGTTGCGCCTGTTTGTGGGCCAAGACATTCTCTAACAATTCATGTCGCACACCTGACATAGTAGCAGTAGGAACAATTTTTACCGACTTCAATTATGACGCAATGTCGGGCCGAGACTCGAACAATCACCTCCCTGACGACGAGCGAATGCGCTACGTGTTGAGCCACGGTCGCGAGTTAATAGATGGATTTACCTGTGTCATAATCAAAAGATTGAATGGCTTCTTAATACTTTTGGTGTAAATAAATGCCCTCAGTTCCGTTACATCTAAAATTTATTTTTATTAACTTAATTTAAAAACAAATACCGGATCCTGGAAAGAAAACGAAGTAGCGGGCTTCGTCATATTTTCAATGTAGCTTTTCTCCTACTTCTAGCCACTGCGTGGTTAATTTCCTAACTGTGCGGGGCAATAATTAACATTTATCAAACCTAACCTATCAAAAGCTACTGTGACAATACGACGAAACCCGATACTTCGTTTTCTTTCCATGATCCCAAAAATCTAGTGAATTTTATGACAACTACCTAATAGAACTAGATTAGTTTCCATGAAAACTAAAGTCTTTTTAAATAAAATAAAAAGAAATAATTTTATGTAGAGTTACATGATTTAAATCAATTCGGTTGAACTTTGCTACTTTTATGTTAGACTTACCATTGTAATATAATAGTTGTTTATTGCATCGTATTATGGACAGCTTTCCGCGTATATTAAAGATTTAACCCAGTTTTGTTAGACCCAAGGGAACGAAGACCCCAGCTTACAAATTTGGTAGGTATTCAACTGATGATCTTTATTTTAGTAATATTCGTGAAAATTGTCTATAATACGATGTTATATATGTACATTGTACACAGGGTGGGGAAAAACCCAAGGTTTTTTTAAAAAGCCCAGCCCAACCCAACCCAAAAACCCAACCCAAAAACCCTTTTTTTTAAGGGTTTTTTTGGGGGTTTTATTGGTTTTTTTTTTAAAACCCTGGGTGGGTTTTTTGTATGCCCACCCTGATTGTACATGATTTTTCAGTATGGCTGAGAACCGGTTCTAATCCAGCGGATATCAATCGGTTTCGAAGTCATACTGGAAAGAATATAAAAACCTGTATCCCAATTAAAAGGACTTGGTTGTTTGTCCTCTCTTGACTCTGTGGTAACCACTTTAATTTCAAAAGCATCATCGCTAGAATAAAAAAACATTATTCGAGTATTAATATCCTTTTAAATCATAATAAAGTAAAAGGATCTCTGTCTGTCAATCTGTCTGTTTGTACTGAAGGATTTTGATAAACGCTGATCTGATATGTTTATCCTTTACAGTGAAGTTTCTCATGGGTCCTGGGAAGGTTTATAGGTATTTGGGTGGAGGGTACCGCCACCCTTCCAAGCAGGGTGACGGAGCCGTATAATTTTGATGCGGCTCCGGCTCCGGCTCCTACCTTAATATTAATATATCATTTTTTTTTCATTATTGAATTTGATAAAATAAAATAAATAATATAAAATATTTTGCTTTTATTTGATTAAAGCTATATAAAAGTAGAAGGATGTGTGTCTATTTGTTAAGTAACAATAATTTTTCAGTTTATTATATGGACATAGACCGTTGCCAAATTATAATATTACTTTAAAAATCATTTTTAGCAGCCGTTTTTAACGAAAAATATGGCTCCGGATCCGGCTCCACCAAAAATGTTGCTGCTCTCAGCTCCGGCTCCGAAACACTGCTTCCAAGAATTATCGCCAAAAACAAAAACAAAATATACAACGCCGCCGGGCGGATATTTTTGAGAAACAGCTGATAGTAACATAGATTGCAAAGAAAACATTTTACGTGCCTCTAGACTAGAGGCCTCTAGGGGCGAAGCAGCTAGTCATTATATAAACCAGTGGACTTTTTTTGTTTATCCGTTATCATTAAGTCATTTGATGTTTTTAGGTTAATTTTCTGCCAAATTCCTAGTGGATGAGATTTTTGCTAGACTCAAACAAAATCAAGAAAACACAAACTTGAGGATATCATTTCATTATTGAAAATATTTTAAATTCAAATATATTCAGGGGTGTATATTCTGCACAAGATTAATTTTTTTCCCTTGCTGCAATTTTTTTTATTTTTTTCCCCTCCTAGTTTTTTCCAGCAAGCAAGGAAATAAAATGGGAAAATATTTTCAAAACTCTATATTTAATTCAAATTATATCCCCCCTCCCACATATTCTTTTATTTTTTTCACCAAAAAGGTGAGAAAAATGGAATAAAAGCTTTCAGTTCTCTTAATTTTTAATTTTTTACAGCAGGGTCAAATTTGAAAATATACACCCCTGAATATATTACCTTTCAGAAGAGTCACCGAATATACATTTTCCCGTCCAGGAGTGACCTAAATAATATATTTAAGATTATTCTATACACTACAACTCAACCATTACAGGAAATATTTTCACAGAATGGCTTCGAAACCGATTAACATCCACTTTGTAAGAACCGGTTCTCAGCCATAGTGAAAAATTAATCTTATAATTTTCATTTTGATATCCGCGGAAAGCTGTCTGTGATACGAGGCGATATAGATTCTTTTGACATTTCGTCTTTCAATACTTTTATTAGAATAAAATATATTTATAGCTACCTAAGTATTTATTTTGCATGAAAAAATTCAACGATACTGACTTTTTTTAGACAAATAAAAAGTTTATGTCCTATTGAAAACTTTTTTTTCTATCTTATTTTTTATAAATCACAATTTACTTGTGATCTTCAGTTCCATGTAAATGGAAGATATATCAATCTTTCCGACTAAGGAAGACATTTATTACGCGTATTATCTGTAAAGATTCTATCTTATTTTTTATAAATCACAATTTACTTGTGATCTTCAGTTCCATGTAAATGGAAGATATATCAATCTTTCCGACTAAGGAAGACATTTATTACGCGTATTATCTGTAAAGATGTGTGTTTAAAAGAGGAGTAGAACTCTAAATATTTGCATGGCAATTGCTTTAATGATGTACTGCGGCCGAACCGCCGCTCATGCCGAAAACCATCGAATTTTTCTTTTTGCTTGTTTTAAATCATTTGAGACAACTGATTTTTTTTAAATTTCCCCTCTATTTTCACGTGACACTAATGAAAGTTGTTCTGTATAATCTATCTACCTGGCGGGTCCACCGACTCCGTATTTGTCTCCATTGTATAATAACCTCTCTACTTTTTCCTAGGCTTGTGGAACCTCCATCTCATTGTTATTAAGCTCAAATATTCTGTAAAGCAACAACAAAACGGTTTTGTTATTTTCATAATAATCAATTACAAGTTGATAATGTAGTTATAATAATAATAATGGTATTTTTTTAACAATAAGTTCTTAAGTCCGTTTATGAATCAACGGATTTTTTTCTAAAAAGGAGGAGGGGATGGAGTAGAATTTTTCACTATCTTTGTAAAAATTAAATTTGATCAATATAAATTACATTTCTTGTAGGCTATTTAATAATAGCTAGAAACAATTTGGTCTTGACCTCTATTTTCCAAGGATCTAAAGGGATAAGACAATTGCCGATAAATTGCCCAGATGATGATACATAAAATTACCCCTTTTGTATATATTACAATAAGTGGTTGAAACACGTTTGGACACCAACTAAAAAGCCCAATTTCCCCTCACTCCCTGCATTTTAAAGCATTTGTAATTTTGACAAAAATAGTGAGAAATACTCTTCCCCCCCCCCCCAAATCTCAAGATTAGTGTGTGCAACATAATGTACAAATTATAAAAACTAAATAACAATATATAATGGCTTCTAAATTTTCAGTGTTAAATAAGTTTCAATTCAGAAATAAGTAAGCTTCACAAAATAAAGGAAAATTATATTTTAGCAATTTTACTTAGGTACCTACTGTATGATATACCTATTAACTTCAGAAAAATTTACTGAAATCTACAGGATTTCTATTGTTCGATGCTCTAAGTAAGATGCTTCTTCAGTTTTAAACCATAAAATCATTGACTAATATTTTTTCATTATTTTGTGTTTTTTACCTACCTATTTCTAATATTATTTTCCTAACTTATAACATTACAAACACTGGCAAAAAGCAACAAATAATAACATAACTCATTTGATTATCCATTTAAAACAATGATATTACATGCATTTTTTTGTTGTTTTTAAATACTCTAAAAACAAAAAAACACTAGGCATTAATTGAGAAAATCAAACCAGACAAACATAAAAAAAATACAACAAAAATAAGTTAAATTGCCCTATCTTTAAACTGAAATGAATTTTTATAATCACTTAAGATCTTAATAAACATAAAACAGGCCCTAATTAAACAAGTAAAAGCATGAAAAGCAACAGCTCTACTGACTAAAAATAATTGGATCATGGAAAGAAAACGAAGTAGCGCGTTTCGTAATATTTTCACAGTAGCTTTTGATAGGTCATCTTAGGTATGGTTAGGTAAATGTTAATGATTGCCCCGCAGGGGCTAGAAATGGGAAAAAAACTACTGAAAAAATACCAAGAAACCCGCTACTTTGTTTTCTTTCCATGATCCAAATCATTTACTATAGGTAGTCATTCCTAATACGATAGGAATAAAATACTTGTAAGATAGTATCTAAAAAATATTATATTGTACAAACGGTAATTATGATATGATTTCTAAACCTGTTTAAAAAATTGCATACATTAGGTAGTTCTCTAAAATTAAGACAGCTTGAAAAAAAATATTATTTAACCAGTATTTTAATGTTAAGAAAGGGAATATTAGCTTTCGCAATATTCGTTGTGAGCAAGCTTCCAGTCAAATGCGATTATTAAGTCTAACTGTTCTTAATGTTGACCAAACGCATAGTAAAATTTAACACATATTCAAAAACAATTTGACCTAATAAGCACATTTTGCTGGAATCTTACTCACAACTTACGGAATTTTGAATTCTTTAGAAATATTAAAAGATACTTATTAATGTAAAAAGTTCAAAAATTATCTTTTTTGCCTTATTAAAATAAATGTATACAATTTCTTAAACAGACACTACATAGTTTATCCAAAAACAACCATTCAAATAAACGAATGTAACATGTACCTATTTATTTATGTACATCGTATCATAAACAGCTTTCCGCGGATATAAAAATGTATAACTAATACCTAAGATTTAACTGGTTTTAATCTTATATATATTAAATTTTTACATTCGTAGAAAACTCAATATAATACGATGCTATAAATCATTTTTCAGTATGGCTGAAAACCAGTTATAATCCAGCGGATGTGAATCGGTTTCGAGGCCATACTGGAAATGTTTTTGTGTATCTTTCCAATTTATCTTCTAAAATTAATGCATGACCCTAGTAAAATAGTTTTTTTTCTTCAAAATATTCATGGAATGTATTTTCATTTTTATTATATTTAAGAAATACCTAACACTTGTAAAAATGTTATGAAAAATTATCCCTAATTTCCTTATCATTTTAAATAATTTTCAAATTGGTAAATGCCTATAATAATATTATTCCAAAAAAAATCAAAATTACTTTCTTTCTCATTTGGTCGATGACCGACCTTATTTTTGTTACTGTATTTTCTAGACTAAGTTAGGTTAAATAAGATATAACACAGTAGTTACAAATATTTTTAATTATTTTATCAATCTATTATAATAACTATCAAACTAGCACGTAAATAAATCTGTTTTTCCCCTCTGGCAAAACATTTAATTTCTATGGACTTCTTTAAAAATAAAAATTATTGTAATAGAGACAAAATAAAGTTGTTTTGTTTAATTTTACCATTTACTTTATCACATCGTATTATAGACAGATTTCTGTGGATAGGAAAACAAAAAATAGGTATTAATTTCATGATTTTTGTTTTAACATTCGTGGAAAATTGTCTGTAATACGATGTCATACATTATTTTTAGTATGGCTGAGGACCGATTTTAATCCAGCGAATATATGAATCGGTTTCGAATTCATACTGGAAAAGATATTCTTATATTCTCTCTCTAAAACAAATGTTTATGGAATCATAAAAATTAACTGTTCTGTCAGGAGGATTAACTGTACTAGAGATGCTTTGCACCTATCTACAATGTGTTCATAAGTATTAGCGTTGGGCCGGATATCCGGCCATTTTCTATACCCGGCCGCATACCAGATATTGAAACTGTCCGGATACCGGATATCCGGCTGAATCCTAATAACGTGTATCGGATATCCGGCATTAGAAATTAGCCGTATATCCGGTATCCAGTATCAGGCCTAAACCCTAATAAGTTTTAACTATTACATATTAAATTACATATGAACATCATATCTTGTTGTAAAAAAAATTGACTGCCATTCATTAACATAAAAAATTTTCTGGCATGTTTTTTTTTATTAAGAAATGCACATGAAGTAGGTTTGTGTGTACTGTGTAGGTACATTTGATGATATTGCATACCTCCTTATAAATGGGATCTAGTGCAGTTCACGGTAAAATGTTCCTGGTAACGATTATCTCAAAAATCTATGAACTTTAAAGGCTGCTAGTTGTCAAAGGGCTGAACGTACATATTATACCCGCACAACTTTATAGGAGCTGGAATAGCTTCACTGAAGAAAAAACACATAAAATAAGTCTTTTTCGCGCATTCATGTGCACTGCGACATAACCGTGCATTACTGAGTAATGACTGTTTGGACTTCTTTTTGTCAGTAAAAATTTTGTGCAAGCTTAATCTATACGTTCAACCGTTTGGCTGTTGGCAATGATTTTACAGGGAATTAAAGAACTGATTACAGCAATTGTTGAAAAATACAACGAAATTATGACAAATAAGACAGATCTTATTGAGATTCAATAATTGCTGCAACCAACAAGTTACTTAGGTGTGTATATTCTGCATTCTGCATGGGATCCTCTGCTAAGGTGGGAGGGGGGGGGGGGGGAGATTAAAAAATATGTGGGGGGAGAAGAAAAAAATGAAAAAACAAATAGTGAATTGAGCCATATTTAATTGTAATGTATTTAATCAAATAAAGAAGAAAACTTAATTAAACTGAATGAATTTAAAGGAAGAGAGGGCTACTTAATATACTTTTTAAATTTTCCCTTTCTTGGGGGAAAAACAAAGGGTTGGGGTGGGGGATTTAATACTGTTTTAGCAGAGAGAAAAAATGAATCTTGTGCAGAGCTTGATCTTTAAATCATTTTAGGGGTGATTTGGATCGGGGCGCGCCAAACTTTCAGCCAATCACAGCGCTGCATTTTCAAAATGCAGCGCTGTGATTTGCTGAAATTTTGGCGCGCCCCGATCTGAATCGCCACTAAAATGATTTAAAGATCAAGCTCAGAATAAACACCACTTGATTTATATTAACCCTTTGTGTATTTTGAATTATTATAACTGAACTTATTAGATAATTAATAAATAGAACATTATTAATTGGGATCCTAGGTATATAATATAGAATAGAACATAACAATCACAAACCTAAAACAGAGTGTAATTTACATGGACTCCTACTTACTTCTGTGAATAATCTACAATTCTCTTGTGTATATAAATCACTTTTTATCACTTGCAGAACTATGATATGATTCTAATTTCATAATTATGAAAAATATATTTTTCCTTCAAGCTTTAAATTGATTACTCATTTCATCTGTTTATTTGCGAGTAAATTGGCGGGTTTTTTTGCATTCAATATAATAATGCAGAGGTAGTAAGATAAGGTTTTTTTACGATAAAAAATTAAACATTAAAACTGCATTTTAAAAATTTTAACGTGTCATTTTTTTATCGCCCTCTATATTCTACCGATGTAAGGAATAATTTATCGCTTCGTATTATAAACAGCTTTTCCCGGATATAAAAACGTACAATTAAAAGATCAAAATTAGTTTTGTTAGCCCCGATATGACGAAGGCACGGGCTAACAAAACTTGTTTTAACATTATAATTGTAAATTTTTATATATTGGTAGAAAAATGGATATACGATACAATGCAGGATTTTACAGTATGACTGAAAACCGGTTATCTACCAGATATTAATCGGAAGCCATAATGGAAAAAAAATATTAGATTATTTGCACAAGCAAATAGGAGTCTTATTTCAAACTATACACTGTAAAAATCATTTGACAATTTGCATTCACTTTGCACCGAGCAAACAAACAACACCTCCATGACTTAACAGCTGACACACTGCATGCACAGCACTGACATACTCTGCTGACTATGGATAAATCACTAACCAATCGTTGCTGTTTAGTTGTAAGATGTTATCAATATTTTATTTACATTTTGTTTTTGTTTATTTTAACATCTGACAATGGGGTGGCTGTTTTATTGTGTCATTTTGTGTAAGGAGAGGTGGAGTACAAATTTATTTTGGCTTCGTGGTTTAGATTTCAACCAGTCAGTCAGTCCTAAAACAGAAATTATACACATTATTTTTTGTATGGTAAGTACATAGAAAAGTATAATAATATTTACATACATTCTATCTAAACTTATGAAAAATGAATAACTTACAAAAGTGTTATCACCAGAAGAGCTGGCTGGTAACTGATAACTTTTTGAATTTTAGACAAAGTTATTGACGTCGTTATTTGCTACTGATGCTGGGTAGGAGGAGTTTCCTCTAATCAGATTTTGACATATTCATGAAGGCAAACTGAGCTTAGTTTTAATATATCAAGGTTGCGTATTAAGGTTTACTATTTACGCTTAGTTGCTTTGTTTAATAATTAGCCTATAAGTAATTAAAACCTATACATATACAGTTATTTTCGGTCCATTATATTAAATATTAATGTTTTTAAATTTTTTTTGCAGTGGTCGACTTTAAAGTTGATACTAAGTAATGCTGCATATGTGTGGTGTCCCCCTCGAGGTGTGTGAAAAGTTCTTAATTTTACCACCGTAATATATTACTATGAGTGGGAAAATTATAATTACAGATTAGAAAAGTAAAATTGTATCAGATCATGGGGGATCTAATTACAGCTCATCAAATCAAGTTGTTATGATAATTTGTTATAATTGCTCTTAAGGCTTAGTTATTATATATCTAATTTCCGGTGGTAAGGTGTCAAATTCTGGATTTATATCATTAAACGCATATTTGAAACGGTTGGTCACGTCATCGGAAATCCTTGTCAAAACACAACTTTCTGGTCCCACAGTTAGGACACCGAAGAGAGAAATATGATAAATGGGTGTTAGGGTTCGACTTACCCCTGCACTGGCGTATGGGAATGATTACGAACTAATGCAATGTCTCCCTCCTCAAATTTTTTGTGTATTCTTTTTCTATTCACATATTTAAGCCTAGCTTCCCTATCCCTTTCTATTTGCGCTTTAGCTATATAATATCTAGTTTTCCAGCAATGTCATCATTTAGTACTTCAACGTAGTTGTCAAGGTTGTGTATAATGGGTAGTGATGGCAATCCGTCGAATTTAAAATTAAGTGCTACATATCAATGTTCTTGGTGTTCTCTATAATTCACTTCCGAGAATCGAACAAGATTTTAAAAGATAGATTGGTAAGGGTTACTGGGCCAATATAAAACCCTGTGAAACTTAAAAGAGGTTTTTTAATCCAAAAACAACGGGCGCGCGGGTGGGTATTATATGTGCCCGCCCCCTAATAAAACCAAAAATTGAAGTTCCTTCAAACACAGGCATGTTGAATATCAAAATGACCGCATTGAAATGCTGATTACAGATCTGAAAACCGTTTTGAAAATTATTGATTCAGTCTGAAATGATTTTCAAATAACCTACCAAAATAAACAATTTTGACTAAATCAGCTGTGTTTAGGTTCTTAATGCGATCTTATTCGAACTAGGAGCAATATTTTTCAATACGGTTTTCAGATTCGTAATCAGCATTTCTATGCGGTCATTTTGATATGCAACATGCCTGTGTTTGAAGGAATTCTAATTTTTGGTTTTATAAGGGGGTGGGCACGCCCGTTGTTTTTGGATAAAAAAAAACGGCGTTATCCTCTTAGAAAAGGGGGAGGTCATTTTCTAGTAAATTCCGTAAAGGTGTGTGTTTTAAGGCCTAAAAATAGTAGTAGAACGCTAAGGTGCTCTAGATATATGTATTCCCTATTAAATAGAACAATAGGGAAAAATAAATTTTTTTTTGATTACCGTACCTGAAAATTCTTTAAAAAATACGAAATTTCTATCAAACGCTTTGATTTGCTCAAAGTGACATAAATTAACCCTAAAAATGAACCTAACCTTAATTTTCTCAGAAACCATTTGATTAATAGAGTTGATTTCTTGAACTTAAGCTTTTATGAGTATGAACATCTCATGGTTTCGAAGTCAACTCTCTACCCCCACCCCCTAGCCCTCCAGGGCTAAAAAAACCCTGAAAATGAACCTAACCCTAATTATCTCAGAAACCATTTGATCAATAGAGATGATTTCTTAAACTTAAGTTTTTAAGCTTAAAAACTTACTTATAGTTTCGAAGTTACCCTCCTGTTACCAACCCCTAGCCCTCTGGGGCTCAAAAAAAAACCTGGAAATGAACCTAACCTTAATTATCTCAGAAACCATTTGATCTATAGAGATGATTTCTTAAACTTAAGTTTTTAAGCTTATAAACTTACTTATAGTTTTGAAGTTACCCTCCTGCCACCAACCCCTAGCCCTCTGGGGCTCCAAAAAAAACCTGGAAATGAACCTAACCTTATTTATCTCAGAAACCATTTGATCTATAGAGATGATTTCTTAAACTTAAGTTTTTATGCTTATAAACTTACTAATAGTTTTGAAGTTACCCTCCTGCCACCAACTCTAGCCCTCTGGGGCTCAAAAAAATCCTGGAAATGAACCTAACCTTAATTATCTCAAAAACCATTTGTTCTATAGAGATGATTTCTTAAACTTCAGCTTTTATGAGTATGAACATCTCATGGTTTCAAAGTCAACCCCCTATCCCCACCCCCTAGCCCTCCGAGGCTCAAAAAAACCCTGGAAATGAACCTAACCTTAATTTTCTTAGAAACCATTTGATCAATTGAGATGATTTCTTAAACTTAAATTTTTATGCCTATTAACTTACTTATAGTTTTGAAGTTACCCTCCTGCTGCCAAACCCTAGCCCTCCGGTGCTCAAATTAACCCTAAAAATTAACCTAACCTTAATTTTCTCAGAAACCATTTGATCAATAGAGATGATTTCTTAAACTTAAGCTTTGATGGTTATAAACTGACTTCTAGTTTAGAATTCATCCCCCTGCCACCAACCCCTAGCCCTCCGGAGCTCAAAAAAACCCTAAAATTAGGGTTAGGTTCATTTCCAGGTTTTTTTTGAGCCCCGGAGGCCTAGGGAGTGGGGATAGGAGGTTGACTTTGAAACCATGAGATGTTCATACTCATAAAAGCTTAAGTTCAAAAAATCAACTCTATTAATCAAATGGTTTCTGAGAAAATTAAGGTTAGGTTCATTTTTAGGGTTAATTTATGTCACTTAGAGCAAATCAAAGCGTTTGATAGAAACCCCAACTACTGACGAACAACTATTTTAGGTTAGGTTAGGTTTTAGGCTAGGAAGCTGAGCGCTGCGGCTAGGCAGGCAAGGGGGCCGAGCGCTGCGGCTAGGCAGGCAAGGGGGCCCAAGCGCTGCGGCTAGGCAGGCAAGGGGGCCGAGCGCTGCGGCTAGGCAGGCTAGGGAGCCCGGGGGGGTACTCAAATTTTCAATATTGAAAAAAAAATTCTAAGAGGATAATACTAAAAAATATTTTCAAGTTACACAGGGTTTTATATTGGCCCAGTAACCCCTACCAATGTCTACTAATCTAAAAATCAAAAAAAATTGCAAATCGACCCGCCCTATTGTATAAGCAATTATAAAATTAACGCCTGAATATACCAAATTAGATAATTATTGCTTATCCATTACAACTTCCTGACACACGCAAATTTTGGTTCTTGCCTACATGTCAAGACTGGAGCACCGAACCCTCCTTCCCCCCACCGCTTAATTTAAAAAAATAAATCGAAAAAGAGGAGGGGGGGGGGGGAGGCTTAATTTTAACCCACCTTTAATTTTTAAAAAATCAAAAAAAAGGGGGGAGGGTAGTTTATTCACTGGACAAAGAGCCAGAAAGCCGAGTGAGGGCAACCAAATAAATCCAGTGTACTAGAGGGGGGAGAGGAGCTGGCAGAGATGTATCTCTGCCATGGTAATCTTAAGGGGAATGCATCAGAAGTGTTTTCATAGGGAATGGGGGTTGAGAGAGGGGGAGAGAAAGGAAAAAGGGGGAGGGGAAGGGAACAATTTCTTTACGAATTCGGATTTTTACAAAATCCGCCTAAAAATAAAACGAATTAATCCGTGGATTCCGGATTCTAGAAAGATTTTAAAAGACCTTTGATTAAAATAAAGTAGGGGATTAAATTTTACCGGGTACTGGGAAGAATCTAAAGCTGTTTCATATTTTCACAGTAGCTTTTCTCCTTTTTCTAGATTCTACAGCAGCCACAATGACTTTGTTACAAATTAAAATAAATATTCGGACCAAAAAAACTCAAGATCGACTGTAATTTTAGCCTAACAATTAACAATCCGAATCCGCTATTAAAATAACGGATTACGAATTCGGATTATGGATTCCAAAATTGTCCAAACCCTAGTTTCAACCACTATTTCTAATCTACAGAGGGGGTAATTTTGTGTGGTATCATTAGGGATGTACATCAATTTATCAGCCATTGTCTTATCCCTTAAGATCCCTGGTTATAAGACGCTGCTATTCACCCCGTAGTTTTAAATGTATATTTTTTTTGTTTTGCTAGTTGCATAACAATAAACAATTTTTGCATTAGTACCTAAATTTTTGCAGAATAAACACAATAGGTATATTTTAAGTTTAAAATAATTATTATAATTGCAAAATAAAATATATTTTTTAATAACTTAGCTGTACTATGACTTTCTAAAATGCTTAAGTAGTCAACACACGCTAATATGGACATTAATTTCCCTGTTTATTGGTTGATAGAATGGTTTACCTGAAATGAATATTACCCATCTAACGGTGGGCCAAGGTAGACCATAGAAACTTCTGTATTCCCGTACACTGCCGACACTGACGGGTACAGCTGCTTATCTGGTAACCCTGAATATAGTACATATTGAATTTTTTTCAGGGATGGAGGGGACATTTGGCTGTTCATCAAACTTGTCCCCAAAGTCATATAATAAAGTTTTCTTTTTGTTCGTTTGGGAACTTTAATTTAATTTTGATCGGTTGGTCCATTTAGTTCAGTGTCCGAACGTTTCAACCACCAATTGTAATCTACAGAAGAGGTAATTTTGTGTATCATGATTGGGGATTTATCGGCCATTATCTTATTCCTTTAGATCCATGATTTTTCTCCTACTGCTGCTATCATGTGCGTGATGTAATTTTCTAAGAGTAAAGAACTAAGATACTGCAATTTGAGAAAAAGAGAGCGAGAGGGGACAATGGGCTATTTATTACACTAGTCCCCAAAAGTTTTATAATAACGTTTTCTTTTTCGTTGGCTTAACAACTTAACAACTTTAGGGATTTTTACTATATTTTGATTGGTTTGTTTACTAAGTTGAGTGTTCTTCAAACCACTAATTTTAATCTATAGAAGCTTAACGACTTTGGAGACTTGATTTTTGATTGGTTGGCTCATTAAATGAATGTCCTTCCTTTACATTAATCAGCAAATTATTTGAAATTATTATTTATGTATGATTTTATAAACAGTAAGCTACCAAGTTCCTTTCAAGGTACATGGCTTCGCCGTAATACCAGAAATCTTAGAAACTTTAATATGTTTGATGTTAAAAACTGAAGTTTATATCTATTGAAAGATATTTAAGTATCATTTCTAAGAATTATGGAATAACCATTGTAATAATGATTTATTAACCCACAATCAATCAAGAAAAAAATTTATTAAAAATCTAAAAGAATCTTTGTTATCAAGCTTAACACTAGTGTGTAACAACCCATTATGTCAAGAATGTGGATAAATTTATATTTCTTTTCAATAATGTTTGAAATCTTATAAATCAATCAAAATCTATTTGTTGAAATTTTTTTTTTAATTTCTACTATTGCAATAATGGTGTGAGACTTGTATGCTCTAATCAATCCTTCCTATTATCATTCTTTCCTCTTCAAAATGATTTTATTTATTGCTTATTATCTTTTTTTCTATTTTTTTGTCTTATTTATATGGCCTGTATGAAAACAATGTGTGAATACACATTACTGCATACTTCCTAGTTTTTATGAAACTGCCATTTGGGAAATTTTTTTTATTGAATTAACCATATCAATAAAATTTGACTATATATAAATATATAATATTCATTTAATTCATTTATTATTTTGTTTTTTTTTTTCTATGTATGTACACCCAAGAATAATAAATCTAATCTAATCTAACTTGAGTGTTCAAAAGTTTTAACCACTAATTTTAATCTATATAAGGGGTAATTTGGGTGTATCATCATTGGGGAAAAGGGATGAACTTCAAGTTATCCCTTATCCTGAATTGTTTATAAGATATTCATTTGGTTTGTGTTCATAAACATAAACTGTAAAAAAAAAAACATGAAACATTAAACAAGAATGGATTGAAATACTAGAATTATTCACTCACCTCTAAAAGCGACGCCAAGAAATTCGCAATTTCTCTCAAAAGCAAGTGTGTTATCATCGCAATCTAAAATCACTCTTATTCTCTCACCAACCTAAATTAAAACATAAATAAAGTAATAAGCTTTTTTGTCTGTAGCGAAGGATCTTGCTAACCCCTCAACCAATATATGGTTCTCCTTTACAGTGAAACATCTTATAGATCCCGAGATGGTTATAGGCTATTTTATTTTATAAATAATTCTGAGTATGGTTTTGGGCTACTTTTTCCCCTTCCATATCCCCTTCCTATATGGAGCCTCTAGATGCTAGGGGCGCAACCTCTAGTAAAAACATAAATTGAGAGTATTTGAAATCATTTAAAAAGAGAGCTCCTTGAATTATGTTTAGAGCGCTTTCAATCTTATTCTCTTATCCCCAAATTGCTTTATTAAAAAATAAAAAAAAATGTAATATAAAAAGAAAATTAGGACATAAAAAAATGCTTTACTTGTAAAAAATAATCAAAGTTACCAATGACTTAACTTGTGTAACATTTTAATAAGTTGTGTGATAATATATGACTCCGCGACTTATAAAGAGCAAATAAATAATATATGAATTATTACCTCATATTTAGGAGCATTATTTAGTTGTGGATAATTTCCCTGGCAGTCTCCATTGTGCAGTAAGTGATTATCCACTAAATTCCATCCCCAAGACTGATCATCGCTGCCCAACAGTGCTAGATACCCATGACTTTGGTTTGGCGCGTCCTTTACAAATAAAACATTATTCAAACTTCATACATCTTACAATTAATAATCTAAAGGGATAGTTCTATGAAGTGTATTTAAAGAGTTAAGGTACTTAGAGTAGTGAACTTTTATATGTCTTAGTAGAATATATTAGGCATTGGATAGATATGATTATATGTTAAAGAATTTTTAACATTGACCAGACCAAACTTTTTTTATTTGACAATATCAAAAAAAGTTAAAGAGATTTGCCACATAAATTACATGAGAATGGTCTATTTTTTTCCAAATATGTATAGCCAAAACACCAATTTTAGATAATTTTTTTCCACATATTTCACAAGAGTTATAAAAAAATTGAACAGGGGTTCCCCTTGGGACAAGTTACTTAAAAAACATAAAAAATAACGTCCGGTTCACTATAGGACAGGTTTTATATAGATTCTTTTTAAAAAAATAAAGAAAACCGTCCGGTTTACTTACAATATACACATTATCTCACGCGGAAATACCAACTAACCATACAACATATATATATATATAAAAAGACCATTCTCATGTAATTTATGTTGCAACTCTTTTAGATATTGTCAAATAAAAAAAGTTTGGTCAGGTCAATGTTAAAATTCTTTATCACAATCATATCTATAAAATGCCTAATATATTCTACTAAGACATATAAAAAGATCACTACTCTAAGTACCATACTGAATATTTTATTGGTCATTCTTTGTTGTTATGTGTATTTTGTTGTATAAAAAGTTTTAAGTTCTATTAACTAGTAAATGCTATCTAAGGTTGTATTTATGACAAAAAAGTTTTTGCCATATATAACACGCAACGAAGTTGAAAATAAAAATGAAAAACTCATTTTTTAAGGAAAATTCCTGGTAAAATCTCTTAATTTTAATCAATAACTTTATATTATGCACTACTACATTATTTAAAATAGAAAAAACTTACAGTTCACTATTTTTTTTTTAAATGCACTTCGTGAAACTATCCCTTTAATAATAGAAATTAGGGTAGGGTTGGCAATCCGAATCCGGAACCCGCTCAATTTTTAGCCAATTTTGGAATCCGAATCCGGAATCCGTTTTTTTTAATAGCGGATTCGGATTCTTAATTGGTACGTTAAAATTATCGTCTCGAGTTTTTTCTTTCAACTCCGCCTTTTTGAAGGCAAAGATTATCATCATTATATATAATATCTTTTAAAGTTTGGTTCCATTTTCTCAGTGAAGTGAAGATAACACCAAGAACATTAATTTTTAAGACATATGTAGCACTTAATTTTTTTAATTTAAAAAAAGCCTATTAAAATATTGCTAGAATCCGGAATCCGAATCCGCCAAAAATAAGAATCCGGAATCCGCGGGAATCCGCCTTTTTTGGACGGATTCTTGAAAGAATCCGACTCCGGATCCGGTCCAAAAATTTTACGGATTGCCATCCCCATTAGAAATTACATTAAAGATTCAATAAAAAGCAATAGTATCCTGCTAAATAAATTAAAGTAGTGTATGTATATGTGTCAAAAACCTATCTTTGGTATAATCAAAATCAAAAGTATTAATATATATAATTGTAATATTGACAACAAAACTAAGGATGACAGCAACCATCGAGGTATCGAAACAAGAATTAAAAGACTAAGAAAAGGGCAGATATCTTTTTCTTGCAATGATAAAATAGATTAGGGAAAATATTTTAAAAACAAGACATACAATTAAACAGAAAGCAGCAATTTTTTTAAATTGGTGAAAGAGTGAGTTTTTGAAAAACCATTATAAACTATCTGAGATAAAATAACAATCTTGCATAGTTATTGAAGTAAAATTAAACTTCCACAAGTTTTTATTTCTTACTTTGCCTTGAACTATTGATGTTACCTTAGTTGCAATGCCTATAACGGCTACTGTCCCCAAGGGTCCCTCCCAGATGACCTCCCAAGCGTGTCGGCCGCTGCGGAACCCAATCTTCCCCCGCGCTCCGTCCGTGCTCTGTGCCACCGGGTTCCGATGCAGGGTGAAGCCATTGGGCTTGACGTAGATATTTTTTGAACAGTCGTTGGGGTTCCAGGCGTGGTAAAATGCGCGGAGTTTGGCTTTGTATGTGGGAACGGAGGATAGGAGTTCACTTCTGAGCGCTTCGTCCGCCAGTTTGCGGATGCAATGCATCCGCCAGACGTCATTGTTTTCAAGGTTAAGGTAGCGGTACCAGTTTTTACAAACTAAAACAGAAAAATCAATGTCTACCAAATACACATTTGAGATGGATTTGAACATAGAAAAAAATAGTTCCTGATATAGGGTTTGTTAATAGCAGAAAAGAATTGATTGTTAAACAATAAATAATATCCTCATAAGTTTCAACAAATAAGTGAACATAGAATTAACATAATAACACCAACAACACATGAGCCATATTAGAAAAGTTATTAGGATATGTAGTCCAATTAGATTTTATATAGATAGTCTTGATTGGTTAAGCTAGCTAAATGTGGTTCGTCAATGTCGCAAAAAGATAAGGGATATAGTTAATCAAATGTTCAATACCGAGTCAGTGAGATTGAAAAAAAATTAGCTGAAAGGTATTGAATATGTATAGTACCTATCTGAATATACCTTGTTAAAATTTTAGGAAATCTTTTCAATCTCAAACCAAATAGCTAGAAACCTTCCCAAGGCCTGTAAAAAGCCAGACTGTGAAGGAGAACCATACCGGTTCTACAGTTAGCGAGATCCTTCAGTACAGACAAACAGAGATTCTTTACTCAATCATAAGGATAAACTTAAATAGCAATTACTAACCTAAAGAACAATTTTGAAGATCTGTTAGTTGAAGATATGAAAATACAAGTTCCAGAATATTATCTGGAAGCTTGGCAACCTCTAGAACCATCCTGAGGACCTTAAAATTACAATTAATTCAATTTACAACCAAGAGTGTTTTGTAGCAATATGATATAAGTACCTAATGTAGGATACCTATTTATTGTAACATTGCACGTACTGCATGCAGCTTTATTTTGTATAAACCCTGAACCACTTCATTATGCAATCTATATTTTGCTGGATATTATGTCTATGGTAGTCCATAAGTGTACAGCTTTACAGTACATTGTTTCTATTTGTTAAAGCAACACGTATGATAAAAGAAAAAGATTCTTTTTAAAATAAAATGCTTATATATCAATTGAAATCTATATTTTTTTTATTTTTTACTGATCCACTTCATTATGCAAATCAAAATAAAATCAATGGGAAAACGTTTGTTTTGCACTTTTCTCCACTTTTCAAAATTGATTATGATAAAATAACAATTTTTTAAGGGATTTATGCATTAATTATAATGAAAAACAGTTTAAGGTAGATTTTAATAATTTTTCTAACTAATAAATAATTTTAAAAAAGAAATTCTATTCCTATCACTTTAGAGGACAGCTGCTGACCCCCAGTCTTATGGATGAAGCTAAATACATGTTAAAAATAAAAATATTCCTCAAAAATATACAAAAATGTTTTTTTAAGTGTAAAAAAAATCCATTTTAAAATCTTGATTTTGAGGACGATGGCCTTTAAGATGCTCTTACTGGTGGGGATGGTGAGCTAAATGTTATCAAAGTGCATGCCCATGATGAATACTTATATATTGAACTATGGTCCAATTTTTGTAGTCATAGCAGCCTCCAGCCAAGCAATATTAAAAAAGAAAATAATACAATTTTAATTACAAAAATTCATAAAGTACCTAAATAATGTAGTTTTTTGATAATGGTTATGTTTCATGTCGTGAGGCTCTATTGGAGGCTGCTATGACTACAAAAAATGGTACATAGGTTAATAGACAAGTTGTTGTAATGGTCATGTACTTAGATAACATTTGGCTCACCATCACCACCAGTAAGAACATCTTTAAGGCCATCATCCTCAAAATAAAGATTTTAAAATGGATTTTTTTAACACTTCAAAAAACATTTTTGTGTACATTTGAGGGTTATTTTTATCTTTAACATGTATTTAGCTTCATCCATAAGACTGGGGGTCAGCAGCTGTCCTCTAAAGTGATAGGGATTGAATTTCATATTTAAAATTATCTATTAGTTAGAAAAATCATTAAAATCTACTTTAAACTGTTTTTCATTATAATTAATGCATAAATCCCTTAAAAAATTGTTATTTTATCATAATCAATTTTGAAAAGTGGAGAAAAGTGCAAAACAAACGTTTTTCCATTGATTTTATTTTGATTTGCATAATTAAGTGGATCAGTAGAAAATCAAAAAATATAGATTTCAATTGATATATAAGCATTTTACTTTAAAAAGAATCTTTTTCTTGTATCATACGTGTTGCTTTAACAAATAGAAACAATGTACTGTAACACTGTATACTTATGGACTACCATAGACTAGGGTTGGGCCGGATATCCGGTGTGGCCGGATATCCGGTCATTTTCAATATCCGACCGGATACCGGATATCCGGCTCTATAATTTTTTATACTTTACACCAAAAATCTCTGCTTTTAAAAATCTTAAATGGCTATAATTTTCTTATTATTGAAGCTAGAAGAACATTTTTCTGAATAAGTTTAACTTTATGTAAATTTATATAAGATTTCTGAAGAAATTTTTTTTTTACTACTTTAATATCCGGTAATTTGGCCGGTTATCCAGCCGGATATCCGGTAATTTAAATTTAATTTGGCATTTAAAATCAGCCGGATATCCGGTATCCGGCCAAAAAAGTATCCGGCCCAACCCTACATAGACAAAATATCCAGGAAAATATAGATTGCATAATGAAGTGGTTCGGGGTTTACAATGTGTGCAGGAGACTCTACGGGAGTTAAAATTAAAAGTCTCCGAAAGTTGTACATTTTAAATAGAATTATAAATTATGTTTAAGCCGCCTGACGACAAAGCTAGCTCAACGGGTAAAATAGAGACAAATTTGGAGCGTAGATGAAGACTGTAACGACGTTACAAATATATAGTAATGACACATTGAGTAATATTTCGTTCAAAGTATTTGTACGTATATGGAACCTGTTAAAAATTGTTTTGAAATGTGCCACATACTGAGATGCAAGGAGTGTACAGCAATAATAGTTACTTTTCTGTATATTTCTTTGAAAATTTCTAAATTGAAATCAAATCATATAATGTTAGATTAGGTCGATAAAATTGGGCCTAAAGATTCAAATCCTTCAAATGACGAATACAAAAATGTATTTCTACCTCAACAAAACAAAAAAGTAAATTATTACCTCAAAACTTATTTCAGTCTAAAATTTTTTCTTTGACATAACTTAAAATTTTCACTCTGAAAAAAGACATTAATTTATCACAAAACAAAACAAAAATGTCACATTTTAATATATTAACAATTAATTTTCACATTTAGACAATAAACATAGGCTAAACATGAATATTTTAGGGTTTATTTATATTTTTTGTTTGTGGAATAGCTGTCAGACAGTGGAGCGCACAATTTCTGGGAATGCCGCTGATTTTTTTCTTCTTCAGGATTCATAGTTGCCAAATATATTAAATTCTATTATATTTCTGAAATGCATTTCTTAGATATATATACAGGGTATCTGTATTCGAGAGGGGAGACAAGGGACAAGAAAAATATCTTAAAGCTATCCCAAGGTTTAAATTTAGAAATAAAATACACTGAAACCAACTCTAGACCTAAATAAAGATTCTCAAATATGGAGAATGCACTCGGTTCTGTGGTTCAAACATAAAGGATTTATAAACTTGAAATTTGAATTTGAACATAAAAATAAAGTCATACTTAATCAAAAACCGAATAAAAACTAGTTTCAAAAATTAAATTCCTCTATGAGGATTTTTTTTTTAAAGAGTTGGCAACTATGGAAAACATAACGACGACATTTATGTTTTAATCAATCAATAACCAAAATACTGGAATAAGGACATGTTTATTTTCGTACACTTGTACGAATGATGATTCAAATGCGTTTTTTTTTATTGTTTAAATTGTTTTAAGATATATTTTAAAACAGTAGTTATAGATGTTTTAGTAGAAAATTAGTAAGAAATAAAAACATTAGCTGTGACTTATGTTTTTTGAAGTTACATCTTTGATCTGCGGAATGAAATGGGCGGACTGTAAAGGGTGTCACTATACCTGGGGTGTAACCTTGAAAATCAAAGGAGATGTTGGGAAAAAATTGAGCATGTCATATTTCCTGGGTTGTTCTTCAATTTTGGAAAGTTGAAAAATATTTTGGGTTGGATGTTCTTTACAAACGACCACTTACAGTGATCACTTATTAGAAATTTGTACATGCAACTATTTTGATAAGAGCATATTCAAATTTACAAAAATATTAGCTTTTCTCTAGCATGTAGTATTCAAGGTTCTGTTTTTTTCTAATTTCTTCAATTGGCACTATTTCATTATCTTGTATGCTGGCGGTTTTGGAAGGACCTGAGGCGAATTCTAAAAAAAAACTTTTGCCCCACTAAAATTTTAGTGAGACAAAATTATCCCCTCTAAATTTTTAGTTTGCCTCACTGATTTTAGTGGGGCAAAAGTTTTTTAAGAATTCACCTCTGAAGTCGTTTCGATCTGATGGGGGCATACGTGGATTTTACTTGTGAACATCTAACTTTTATTCAATTAATACATATATTCTATTGCTACTATATTTGAATTATTGAAAATTTTATCAGACTGAAATCAATTATAAAAGAAGGACTTCAGGGAAGTTTTATTTTAATCAAGCAGCGGTCATCACAGGCTGACCGGGATAAGAGCTATTAGTACGGCTGGATGAGTTTCAGATTACTCCTCCCTTCTAGAATTATTTAAAGTTATACAGTTAGGGAGTTGAATCCATTTTTATAGAAGCAGAAATATAATCTATGATTATGGTTTGGACCCTCTAAATCTGTAATCTACCCTTCCACTTTCCCCTCTCTTGGTGAAGATATCTTCAACGCCAATACGATTTTTGAAATATAAGATTCCACTTTTGTCTCTCTTGTTGAAGATATCTTCACCAAGAGAGGCAAAAGTGGAATCTTAAATTTCAAAAATCGTATCGGCGTTGAAGATATCTTCACCAAGAGAGGGGAAAGTGGAATCTTACATTTCAAAAATCGTATCGGCGTTGAAGATATCTTCACCAAGAGAAGGGAAAGTAGAATCTTACATTTCAAAAATCGTATCGGCGTTGAAGATTTCTTTACCAAGAGAGGGGAAAGTGGAAAGGTAGATTACAGTTTTAGAGGGTCCAAACCATAATCATAGATTATATTTCTGCTTCTATAAAAATGGATTCAACTCCCTAACTGTTATAGGAATATTGAATGACCCAAACAAGCAAATCTTTATTTTAAATCAATAGAAAAGAAGAACAGTGAAAACCAGGTACATGCCCCCTTGTGCCCTTGGACCTTAAAATGACTTCCAATTACGTAGTCTATCCTGCTATAATTGAATGTGTGTTAGTTGAACCTAGATGACACCCTCCTGCTTGTTTGGCCCAGTTACTTGGGTTAACTAACTGCACAGGTTTCACTGTGCTTTCTTCACGTAATTAGATATATAACATTGTTACTGGTACAGTCTAGTTTAGTCTTTTTTTTTGGTGTTTATTACCAAACTCCTTATAAATTAATCGGAATGAGGGAAAAAAATAACTTATGATAATAAATGTTGATATTAAATGTATTTGTTGTTTTTCTCAATAAATATATGAATTTGATTTGAATTAAACATGCTTAGCCTGTAAGTTTCAGAAAACAATTACTAGATGTTTAAGGTTTATATGTCTTTACATGAAAGGACAGCATCTTATCTTAATTCATTTATAAAAAGCATCAGTTTTCATTAAAACTAATCTTGTTTTTTTTTCAGCTGAAATTAAAGTTAGATATCTGATTTTTGTTTTACACAGAGTCTTATGAATATGCAATGCATCTGTCTTACAGATAAATTGGTCTATTATATCATTTAGCTGAAACTATAAGGAACACTAGCTGGGAACAATGTACTGTTTTTTACACAAGTCCCCAAAGTTTTATAATAACGTTTTCTTTTATTTGTTGGCTTAACAACTTTGGGGACTTTAGTGAATTTTGATTTGTAGGCTCATTAAGTTAAGTGTCTAAACGTTTCAACTACTAATTGTAATCTACAGAAAGGGTAATTTTGTGTATTAGCATTGGAGATGTACATCAATTTAACGGCCATTCTCTTATCCCTTTAGATCTCTGCTAACTGCATTATTGACTTTAAAGTAATTAATATCAATAATTATCTTTATTTAATTATTGACTAGCATCTAGGGGCTCGGTATTCAAGGGATGGGGAAGAAAAAAGCATAAACCCATCGTAAGACTTTAATATGAAAATTAAATAGCTTAAAACCATCCCAGGACTTAAGTGAAGCTTCCCGAAAGAGGATAACTCAATTAGTTGAATTAAATTTGAGTTCGTAAGCTTCAGACTAAAAACACCTAAATACTTTATACAGTGTTTTTTTTTATTAGAACTTTTTTGAAAGCAATTTTACCCCACTTATAGTTATCAGAATTTAATGATTAATGGCTTATTTTCTTCGTTTTTTATAAATTCAATTAATAGAACACCAAAAAAATATTTCAGTTTTTATTTAAAAAGTACAGTAAAATCTAAAATTCAAAACATAAGTGTCAACGTCTAAAAATGGTTTTAGCGCATTTTTCTTATGCTCAAATATTCAACATTTTGCAAGAACATATAAAAGTTTGAAGGTCATATCTCAACCAGGGAGGGTGTACTATCCCCCCAAAGTCGACTACATAAATTCCAATTTTTTTCTTGCAAAGGGTAGAAGATTTAGGCATGAGAAAAATGCGCTAAAACCATTTTTAGATGTTGACACGTAAGTTTTAAATTTTTGATTTTACTGTACTTTTAAATAAAAACTGAAATATTTTTTTGTTGTTCTATTAATTGCATTAAAAAACGAAGAAAATAAGCCATCAATCATTAAATTCTGATAACTATAAGTGGTGTAAAATTGCTTTCAAAAAATATCTCATAAAAAAAACACTGTATAATAGCAAATCCCTTCCTATAACTCGAATCCAATCAAATTCTGCAAAAAGAATTCTATTTGTTGTTTCCCTCTTACTCTCGTCTCCGACGGAGAAATACAGCTCTACTCTACACTAGCTCTGTCTCCCAAACTTTCTCTCGGAAGATTGATGTTTAGTAGAACCCTTCAGAACGTGTGTGGCCGCCCCACGGGCTAGGTGCAACATAGAGAAGTTAATATTCGTCAAGTTGAAAGTGATTTAGAATAGTTATTTATCTCTTAGTATAATAGACAGCTTTCTGCAGATAATAAATTGAAAAATTAGTTTTGTTAGTCCCGCTGGTATTCATTTTTATGATTTTTATTTTAATATTCGTAGAAAACTGGATTTAATACGATACGATACATGATTTTTCAGAACGGCTTAGAACCGTTTCTAATCAATCGGATATGAATCGGTTACGAAGCCATACTGTAAAAGCTTAACGTGTTTCTTTTCTGTGAGCAATAAATGCAATTGTATTTGCGAATAACGTAAATCTATTATTAATAATAATAAATATGAATTAAAGTCAATGAAGAAGGTTTTTATGTCTGTATTTTGATAACTAATGAACTGATTGCGTTCTGCATTTTATGAAAGCTTCCTATAGATCCACGGATGGTTTTAGGATATTTCTATTTTCCTTACTCCAAATCTAACGAAGATCATTTTATTTTAATCTAAGTTTATAGAATTGTAAAAGAGATGTAAATTTTTTATCAAAACTAACTAAACTGCATCCCGAAAGTACACATATGAACAGCAACATTTCGTGACTTATAATTTATTTGTTTCATATTATAAATAACTTTTTGTAGGATTGGAAAAAGCTTCAGCCCTTTACATGGAGTTGATGATAGTATTTGTTTCAGATTTAATATCAAACTATCAAAAATAGCATTAATCCTGCTTGAAACCCAAAAAACTGTGGTTGTATTATATCGACTATCATGCTTCAAATCCTTTCTAGCATTTAAAGCAGTAGATTTTTTTTTGTCTGAAGTTTTGGATCTCAATAACTATATATTGAACCGATTGGATTCTCTATTTTAGGAAAAATTTATATGTAATGGTTTTAGGCTATGTTGTTTTCAGGTTTCAATATTGGAATGGTTTTAAGCTATTTTAAGAGCCCCTCTGCTCCTTTGAATACAGCCCCTTCCGGCCTCTAGATGCTAGGGGTAGCCGCTAGTGCATATATAAAACATTAAATTAGCTTATTAATAAAGTTGGAAAGGTTCTTGATATTCAGATTAAAAATTATCTTAATGACTTAATAATATCATCTTATTTTCTACTATTTTTCCTTTTACAAGAAAATCTTTTCTTTGATTTGCCTCTGTATGTCATTCTACGTACAGATATCTAAAGGGATAAGACAATGGCCGATAAGTTGAAGATTCCCAATGATGATAAACAAAATTACTCCCTTCTGTAGATTACATTCAGTGGTTGAAATGTTCGGACAATAAACTGAATGAACCAATCAAAATTCAATTAAAGTCCCCAAGGTTGTTAAGCCACTAAATAAGAAAAAGTGATTAAAAAACTTTGGGGTCTAGTGTAAAAAACAGGCCAATGTCCTATACCTTTCATGGTTTTACATGTATACGGTTTGCACAATTTAAGGCTGAAAGAATTATCTAATTTTAATTAAACTTAGCTTATTTTTAAATGGGGAATGTCCTCTAACTGCGTAACCTAGCTATCTGTAATACAAATTAGAACGATATCTGTCCGTCCGTCTGTCTGTCTGAAGCTTAAGATCTCAGTAACCACTGAACTGATTAGGTTTTACTCCTCAGGGAATGTATATATTGGTCCTGTGCACAGCTGTGGTGGTTTTAATCCATTTTGTTAGGGGGTTCTGCATTAAGTTTTGACACTCTAAAATAGTTATTGTTCGTTTGCCTTTTCTTCTGATTTTAGAGATTCGCTTTTTTGGATGTTGTCATCCTGGCTTGAAATGTATAATATTAATCTTAAGTTAAAGGTGTAAAATATGATAAGAATATCTAGGTTTATATTTATTATCATTTTTAAAACGATTTCTTTAGTGACAGGTGATTGAATTTGGAACGTGATGTACTTACTTAACTAACAAGGATGACAACATCCATAAAAGCGAATCTCTGGAACTAGTTTTAATAAGCGTACGTACTTCCTTGTAACTATTATATAGTTGCTACGCTTGCTAAATCATAGTTATAGGAATCAACATGTAAAGTTTGAAATCGATAGGACAATTCTAAAATGTTTGAATTAACGAAAAGAGCTACCTAACCGTCGCGTTCCGAACCATAATTATAGAAACACTTCGCTTTTAATAATACGAATGTTTTTATGTTTTAAAGAGTATTTATTCCTTTCCTAGGGTCCACCAATTAAGATAAACAAACAAATGAACACCGGGGGTTGGAGGAAAGGGCTTGATCTGAATTAGCATTAGACAAATAGCAGAGTAACCAAGGGAGGAAGGGAACATTGTGCTGTTTATTACAGTAGTCCCCATAGTTTTATTATAGCGTTTTCTTATTAGTTGGCTTTAAAACTTTAGGGTCTGTTATCGATTTTTTTGTTTGTTCATTATGTTGAGTGTCCAAACGTTTCAACCACTAATTGTAATCTAGAGAAGGAGTGATTTTGTGTATTATCATTGGGGATGTACATCAATTTATCGACCATTGTCTTATCCCTTTAGATCCCTGAGTACAATACAATATACTGAAATAATATTATAAATTATTATTCTGCAAGCTTTCACATTGCAAAACTTTTGACAATTGAAATTGCTATACTTTTTCTGTTTTATGGGCCATTGTCTTAAGGTCCCTGAGAGTAATCACAAAATGGACAACATAAGATAACAAGGATGACATCATCCAAAAAGGCTACGCTTAAGAAATCCGATTGACATTGACATGCAGTGTATATCATTAAAACAGGATATTTAATATCCCCATACTCACTTTTTAGACTTGATTATGTAGATATAGATAGCTTATGACATGTAAGCTCAACCGCTATGGGAATCAGTATTCAAAAATCATGGTAATAAGACAACCAATCACAAAGCAGATATAAATCCTATATTTTTATCTTTTCCTATCCGCGGACAATTGAGTCTACCCATGAATGATATCATACAAATAATAGTCTAATTTACGTCTATTACTTTTACTCTTTGTTACATATTTTGTGTAATTTGATATTGACACCTCTATATATTAGTCAGCGGGGTCTATAGTCTTTTTCATGTAAGTACGTGTGCAGGGATCTAAAGGGATAAGACAACGGCAGATAAATTGATGTACATACCCAATGTTAAAATACTTGGATCTACTGCAGTTCACGGTAAAATATTGCTGGTAACGAATATTGCCAAAAATCTATGAATTTTAAAGGCTGTTATCTGCCAAACGACTGAACGTACAGATCATGCCCGCACGCTGTTTTAAGCGGCATAAGAAGGCCTACAAATAAGTAGTGTATGTATATGTGTCAAAAACCTATCTTTGGTATAATCAAAATCAAAAGTATTAATATATATAATTGTAATATTGACAACAAAACTAAGGATGACAGCAACCATCGAGGTATCGAAACAAGAATTAAAAGACTAAGAAAAGGGCAGATATCTTTTTCTTGCAATGATAAAATAGATTAGGGAAAATATTTTAAAAACAAGACATACAATTAAACAGAAAGCAGCAATTTTTTTAAATTGGTGAAAGAGTGAGTTTTTGAAAAACCATTATAAACTATCTGAGATAAAATAACAATCTTGCATAGTTATTGAAGTAAAATTAAACTTCCACAAGTTTTTATTTCTTACTTTGCCTTGAACTATTGATGTTACCTTAGTTGCAATGCCTATAACGGCTACTGTCCCCAAGGGTCCCTCCCAGATGACCTCCCAAGCGTGTCGGCCGCTGCGGAACCCAATCTTCCCCCGCGCTCCGTCCGTGCTCTGTGCCACCGGGTTCCGATGCAGGGTGAAGCCATTGGGCTTGACGTAGATATTTTTTGAACAGTCGTTGGGGTTCCAGGCGTGGTAAAATGCGCGGAGTTTGGCTTTGTATGTGGGAACGGAGGATAGGAGTTCACTTCTGAGCGCTTCGTCCGCCAGTTTGCGGATGCAATGCATCCGCCAGACGTCATTGTTTTCAAGGTTAAGGTAGCGGTACCAGTTTTTACAAACTAAAACAGAAAAATCAATGTCTACCAAATACACATTTGAGATGGATTTGAACATAGAAAAAAATAGTTCCTGATATAGGGTTTGTTAATAGCAGAAAAGAATTGATTGTTAAACAATAAATAATATCCTCATAAGTTTCAACAAATAAGTGAACATAGAATTAACATAATAACACCAACAACACATGAGCCATATTAGAAAAGTTATTAGGATATGTAGTCCAATTAGATTTTATATAGATAGTCTTGATTGGTTAAGCTAGCTAAATGTGGTTCGTCAATGTCGCAAAAAGATAAGGGATATAGTTAATCAAATGTTCAATACCGAGTCAGTGAGATTGAAAAAAAATTAGCTGAAAGGTATTGAATATGTATAGTACCTATCTGAATATACCTTGTTAAAATTTTAGGAAATCTTTTCAATCTCAAACCAAATAGCTAGAAACCTTCCCAAGGCCTGTAAAAAGCCAGACTGTGAAGGAGAACCATACCGGTTCTACAGTTAGCGAGATCCTTCAGTACAGACAAACAGAGATTCTTTACTCAATCATAAGGATAAACTTAAATAGCAATTACTAACCTAAAGAACAATTTTGAAGATCTGTTAGTTGAAGATATGAAAATACAAGTTCCAGAATATTATCTGGAAGCTTGGCAACCTCTAGAACCATCCTGAGGACCTTAAAATTACAATTAATTCAATTTACAACCAAGAGTGTTTTGTAGCAATATGATATAAGTACCTAATGTAGGATACCTATTTATTGTAACATTGCACGTACTGCATGCAGCTTTATTTTGTATAAACCCTGAACCACTTCATTATGCAATCTATATTTTGCTGGATATTATGTCTATGGTAGTCCATAAGTGTACAGCTTTACAGTACATTGTTTCTATTTGTTAAAGCAACACGTATGATAAAAGAAAAAGATTCTTTTTAAAATAAAATGCTTATATATCAATTGAAATCTATATTTTTTTTATTTTTTACTGATCCACTTCATTATGCAAATCAAAATAAAATCAATGGGAAAACGTTTGTTTTGCACTTTTCTCCACTTTTCAAAATTGATTATGATAAAATAACAATTTTTTAAGGGATTTATGCATTAATTATAATGAAAAACAGTTTAAGGTAGATTTTAATAATTTTTCTAACTAATAAATAATTTTAAAAAAGAAATTCTATTCCTATCACTTTAGAGGACAGCTGCTGACCCCCAGTCTTATGGATGAAGCTAAATACATGTTAAAAATAAAAATATTCCTCAAAAATATACAAAAATGTTTTTTTAAGTGTAAAAAAAATCCATTTTAAAATCTTGATTTTGAGGACGATGGCCTTTAAGATGCTCTTACTGGTGGGGATGGTGAGCTAAATGTTATCAAAGTGCATGCCCATGATGAATACTTATATATTGAACTATGGTCCAATTTTTGTAGTCATAGCAGCCTCCAGCCAAGCAATATTAAAAAAGAAAATAATACAATTTTAATTACAAAAATTCATAAAGTACCTAAATAATGTAGTTTTTTGATAATGGTTATGTTTCATGTCGTGAGGCTCTATTGGAGGCTGCTATGACTACAAAAAATGGTACATAGGTTAATAGACAAGTTGTTGTAATGGTCATGTACTTAGATAACATTTGGCTCACCATCACCACCAGTAAGAACATCTTTAAGGCCATCATCCTCAAAATAAAGATTTTAAAATGGATTTTTTTAACACTTCAAAAAACATTTTTGTGTACATTTGAGGGTTATTTTTATCTTTAACATGTATTTAGCTTCATCCATAAGACTGGGGGTCAGCAGCTGTCCTCTAAAGTGATAGGGATTGAATTTCATATTTAAAATTATCTATTAGTTAGAAAAATCATTAAAATCTACTTTAAACTGTTTTTCATTATAATTAATGCATAAATCCCTTAAAAAATTGTTATTTTATCATAATCAATTTTGAAAAGTGGAGAAAAGTGCAAAACAAACGTTTTTCCATTGATTTTATTTTGATTTGCATAATTAAGTGGATCAGTAGAAAATCAAAAAATATAGATTTCAATTGATATATAAGCATTTTACTTTAAAAAGAATCTTTTTCTTGTATCATACGTGTTGCTTTAACAAATAGAAACAATGTACTGTAACACTGTATACTTATGGACTACCATAGACTAGGGTTGGGCCGGATATCCGGTGTGGCCGGATATCCGGTCATTTTCAATATCCGACCGGATACCGGATATCCGGCTCTATAATTTTTTATACTTTACACCAAAAATCTCTGCTTTTAAAAATCTTAAATGGCTATAATTTTCTTATTATTGAAGCTAGAAGAACATTTTTCTGAATAAGTTTAACTTTATGTAAATTTATATAAGATTTCTGAAGAAATTTTTTTTTTACTACTTTAATATCCGGTAATTTGGCCGGTTATCCAGCCGGATATCCGGTAATTTAAATTTAATTTGGCATTTAAAATCAGCCGGATATCCGGTATCCGGCCAAAAAAGTATCCGGCCCAACCCTACATAGACAAAATATCCAGGAAAATATAGATTGCATAATGAAGTGGTTCGGGGTTTACAATGTGTGCAGGAGACTCTACGGGAGTTAAAATTAAAAGTCTCCGAAAGTTGTACATTTTAAATAGAATTATAAATTATGTTTAAGCCGCCTGACGACAAAGCTAGCTCAACGGGTAAAATAGAGACAAATTTGGAGCGTAGATGAAGACTGTAACGACGTTACAAATATATAGTAATGACACATTGAGTAATATTTCGTTCAAAGTATTTGTACGTATATGGAACCTGTTAAAAATTGTTTTGAAATGTGCCACATACTGAGATGCAAGGAGTGTACAGCAATAATAGTTACTTTTCTGTATATTTCTTTGAAAATTTCTAAATTGAAATCAAATCATATAATGTTAGATTAGGTCGATAAAATTGGGCCTAAAGATTCAAATCCTTCAAATGACGAATACAAAAATGTATTTCTACCTCAACAAAACAAAAAAGTAAATTATTACCTCAAAACTTATTTCAGTCTAAAATTTTTTCTTTGACATAACTTAAAATTTTCACTCTGAAAAAAGACATTAATTTATCACAAAACAAAACAAAAATGTCACATTTTAATATATTAACAATTAATTTTCACATTTAGACAATAAACATAGGCTAAACATGAATATTTTAGGGTTTATTTATATTTTTTGTTTGTGGAATAGCTGTCAGACAGTGGAGCGCACAATTTCTGGGAATGCCGCTGATTTTTTTCTTCTTCAGGATTCATAGTTGCCAAATATATTAAATTCTATTATATTTCTGAAATGCATTTCTTAGATATATATACAGGGTATCTGTATTCGAGAGGGGAGACAAGGGACAAGAAAAATATCTTAAAGCTATCCCAAGGTTTAAATTTAGAAATAAAATACACTGAAACCAACTCTAGACCTAAATAAAGATTCTCAAATATGGAGAATGCACTCGGTTCTGTGGTTCAAACATAAAGGATTTATAAACTTGAAATTTGAATTTGAACATAAAAATAAAGTCATACTTAATCAAAAACCGAATAAAAACTAGTTTCAAAAATTAAATTCCTCTATGAGGATTTTTTTTTTAAAGAGTTGGCAACTATGGAAAACATAACGACGACATTTATGTTTTAATCAATCAATAACCAAAATACTGGAATAAGGACATGTTTATTTTCGTACACTTGTACGAATGATGATTCAAATGCGTTTTTTTTTATTGTTTAAATTGTTTTAAGATATATTTTAAAACAGTAGTTATAGATGTTTTAGTAGAAAATTAGTAAGAAATAAAAACATTAGCTGTGACTTATGTTTTTTGAAGTTACATCTTTGATCTGCGGAATGAAATGGGCGGACTGTAAAGGGTGTCACTATACCTGGGGTGTAACCTTGAAAATCAAAGGAGATGTTGGGAAAAAATTGAGCATGTCATATTTCCTGGGTTGTTCTTCAATTTTGGAAAGTTGAAAAATATTTTGGGTTGGATGTTCTTTACAAACGACCACTTACAGTGATCACTTATTAGAAATTTGTACATGCAACTATTTTGATAAGAGCATATTCAAATTTACAAAAATATTAGCTTTTCTCTAGCATGTAGTATTCAAGGTTCTGTTTTTTTCTAATTTCTTCAATTGGCACTATTTCATTATCTTGTATGCTGGCGGTTTTGGAAGGACCTGAGGCGAATTCTAAAAAAAAACTTTTGCCCCACTAAAATTTTAGTGAGACAAAATTATCCCCTCTAAATTTTTAGTTTGCCTCACTGATTTTAGTGGGGCAAAAGTTTTTTAAGAATTCACCTCTGAAGTCGTTTCGATCTGATGGGGGCATACGTGGATTTTACTTGTGAACATCTAACTTTTATTCAATTAATACATATATTCTATTGCTACTATATTTGAATTATTGAAAATTTTATCAGACTGAAATCAATTATAAAAGAAGGACTTCAGGGAAGTTTTATTTTAATCAAGCAGCGGTCATCACAGGCTGACCGGGATAAGAGCTATTAGTACGGCTGGATGAGTTTCAGATTACTCCTCCCTTCTAGAATTATTTAAAGTTATACAGTTAGGGAGTTGAATCCATTTTTATAGAAGCAGAAATATAATCTATGATTATGGTTTGGACCCTCTAAATCTGTAATCTACCCTTCCACTTTCCCCTCTCTTGGTGAAGATATCTTCAACGCCAATACGATTTTTGAAATATAAGATTCCACTTTTGTCTCTCTTGTTGAAGATATCTTCACCAAGAGAGGCAAAAGTGGAATCTTAAATTTCAAAAATCGTATCGGCGTTGAAGATATCTTCACCAAGAGAGGGGAAAGTGGAATCTTACATTTCAAAAATCGTATCGGCGTTGAAGATATCTTCACCAAGAGAAGGGAAAGTAGAATCTTACATTTCAAAAATCGTATCGGCGTTGAAGATTTCTTTACCAAGAGAGGGGAAAGTGGAAAGGTAGATTACAGTTTTAGAGGGTCCAAACCATAATCATAGATTATATTTCTGCTTCTATAAAAATGGATTCAACTCCCTAACTGTTATAGGAATATTGAATGACCCAAACAAGCAAATCTTTATTTTAAATCAATAGAAAAGAAGAACAGTGAAAACCAGGTACATGCCCCCTTGTGCCCTTGGACCTTAAAATGACTTCCAATTACGTAGTCTATCCTGCTATAATTGAATGTGTGTTAGTTGAACCTAGATGACACCCTCCTGCTTGTTTGGCCCAGTTACTTGGGTTAACTAACTGCACAGGTTTCACTGTGCTTTCTTCACGTAATTAGATATATAACATTGTTACTGGTACAGTCTAGTTTAGTCTTTTTTTTTGGTGTTTATTACCAAACTCCTTATAAATTAATCGGAATGAGGGAAAAAAATAACTTATGATAATAAATGTTGATATTAAATGTATTTGTTGTTTTTCTCAATAAATATATGAATTTGATTTGAATTAAACATGCTTAGCCTGTAAGTTTCAGAAAACAATTACTAGATGTTTAAGGTTTATATGTCTTTACATGAAAGGACAGCATCTTATCTTAATTCATTTATAAAAAGCATCAGTTTTCATTAAAACTAATCTTGTTTTTTTTTCAGCTGAAATTAAAGTTAGATATCTGATTTTTGTTTTACACAGAGTCTTATGAATATGCAATGCATCTGTCTTACAGATAAATTGGTCTATTATATCATTTAGCTGAAACTATAAGGAACACTAGCTGGGAACAATGTACTGTTTTTTACACAAGTCCCCAAAGTTTTATAATAACGTTTTCTTTTATTTGTTGGCTTAACAACTTTGGGGACTTTAGTGAATTTTGATTTGTAGGCTCATTAAGTTAAGTGTCTAAACGTTTCAACTACTAATTGTAATCTACAGAAAGGGTAATTTTGTGTATTAGCATTGGAGATGTACATCAATTTAACGGCCATTCTCTTATCCCTTTAGATCTCTGCTAACTGCATTATTGACTTTAAAGTAATTAATATCAATAATTATCTTTATTTAATTATTGACTAGCATCTAGGGGCTCGGTATTCAAGGGATGGGGAAGAAAAAAGCATAAACCCATCGTAAGACTTTAATATGAAAATTAAATAGCTTAAAACCATCCCAGGACTTAAGTGAAGCTTCCCGAAAGAGGATAACTCAATTAGTTGAATTAAATTTGAGTTCGTAAGCTTCAGACTAAAAACACCTAAATACTTTATACAGTGTTTTTTTTTATTAGAACTTTTTTGAAAGCAATTTTACCCCACTTATAGTTATCAGAATTTAATGATTAATGGCTTATTTTCTTCGTTTTTTATAAATTCAATTAATAGAACACCAAAAAAATATTTCAGTTTTTATTTAAAAAGTACAGTAAAATCTAAAATTCAAAACATAAGTGTCAACGTCTAAAAATGGTTTTAGCGCATTTTTCTTATGCTCAAATATTCAACATTTTGCAAGAACATATAAAAGTTTGAAGGTCATATCTCAACCAGGGAGGGTGTACTATCCCCCCAAAGTCGACTACATAAATTCCAATTTTTTTCTTGCAAAGGGTAGAAGATTTAGGCATGAGAAAAATGCGCTAAAACCATTTTTAGATGTTGACACGTAAGTTTTAAATTTTTGATTTTACTGTACTTTTAAATAAAAACTGAAATATTTTTTTGTTGTTCTATTAATTGCATTAAAAAACGAAGAAAATAAGCCATCAATCATTAAATTCTGATAACTATAAGTGGTGTAAAATTGCTTTCAAAAAATATCTCATAAAAAAAACACTGTATAATAGCAAATCCCTTCCTATAACTCGAATCCAATCAAATTCTGCAAAAAGAATTCTATTTGTTGTTTCCCTCTTACTCTCGTCTCCGACGGAGAAATACAGCTCTACTCTACACTAGCTCTGTCTCCCAAACTTTCTCTCGGAAGATTGATGTTTAGTAGAACCCTTCAGAACGTGTGTGGCCGCCCCACGGGCTAGGTGCAACATAGAGAAGTTAATATTCGTCAAGTTGAAAGTGATTTAGAATAGTTATTTATCTCTTAGTATAATAGACAGCTTTCTGCAGATAATAAATTGAAAAATTAGTTTTGTTAGTCCCGCTGGTATTCATTTTTATGATTTTTATTTTAATATTCGTAGAAAACTGGATTTAATACGATACGATACATGATTTTTCAGAACGGCTTAGAACCGTTTCTAATCAATCGGATATGAATCGGTTACGAAGCCATACTGTAAAAGCTTAACGTGTTTCTTTTCTGTGAGCAATAAATGCAATTGTATTTGCGAATAACGTAAATCTATTATTAATAATAATAAATATGAATTAAAGTCAATGAAGAAGGTTTTTATGTCTGTATTTTGATAACTAATGAACTGATTGCGTTCTGCATTTTATGAAAGCTTCCTATAGATCCACGGATGGTTTTAGGATATTTCTATTTTCCTTACTCCAAATCTAACGAAGATCATTTTATTTTAATCTAAGTTTATAGAATTGTAAAAGAGATGTAAATTTTTTATCAAAACTAACTAAACTGCATCCCGAAAGTACACATATGAACAGCAACATTTCGTGACTTATAATTTATTTGTTTCATATTATAAATAACTTTTTGTAGGATTGGAAAAAGCTTCAGCCCTTTACATGGAGTTGATGATAGTATTTGTTTCAGATTTAATATCAAACTATCAAAAATAGCATTAATCCTGCTTGAAACCCAAAAAACTGTGGTTGTATTATATCGACTATCATGCTTCAAATCCTTTCTAGCATTTAAAGCAGTAGATTTTTTTTTGTCTGAAGTTTTGGATCTCAATAACTATATATTGAACCGATTGGATTCTCTATTTTAGGAAAAATTTATATGTAATGGTTTTAGGCTATGTTGTTTTCAGGTTTCAATATTGGAATGGTTTTAAGCTATTTTAAGAGCCCCTCTGCTCCTTTGAATACAGCCCCTTCCGGCCTCTAGATGCTAGGGGTAGCCGCTAGTGCATATATAAAACATTAAATTAGCTTATTAATAAAGTTGGAAAGGTTCTTGATATTCAGATTAAAAATTATCTTAATGACTTAATAATATCATCTTATTTTCTACTATTTTTCCTTTTACAAGAAAATCTTTTCTTTGATTTGCCTCTGTATGTCATTCTACGTACAGATATCTAAAGGGATAAGACAATGGCCGATAAGTTGAAGATTCCCAATGATGATAAACAAAATTACTCCCTTCTGTAGATTACATTCAGTGGTTGAAATGTTCGGACAATAAACTGAATGAACCAATCAAAATTCAATTAAAGTCCCCAAGGTTGTTAAGCCACTAAATAAGAAAAAGTGATTAAAAAACTTTGGGGTCTAGTGTAAAAAACAGGCCAATGTCCTATACCTTTCATGGTTTTACATGTATACGGTTTGCACAATTTAAGGCTGAAAGAATTATCTAATTTTAATTAAACTTAGCTTATTTTTAAATGGGGAATGTCCTCTAACTGCGTAACCTAGCTATCTGTAATACAAATTAGAACGATATCTGTCCGTCCGTCTGTCTGTCTGAAGCTTAAGATCTCAGTAACCACTGAACTGATTAGGTTTTACTCCTCAGGGAATGTATATATTGGTCCTGTGCACAGCTGTGGTGGTTTTAATCCATTTTGTTAGGGGGTTCTGCATTAAGTTTTGACACTCTAAAATAGTTATTGTTCGTTTGCCTTTTCTTCTGATTTTAGAGATTCGCTTTTTTGGATGTTGTCATCCTGGCTTGAAATGTATAATATTAATCTTAAGTTAAAGGTGTAAAATATGATAAGAATATCTAGGTTTATATTTATTATCATTTTTAAAACGATTTCTTTAGTGACAGGTGATTGAATTTGGAACGTGATGTACTTACTTAACTAACAAGGATGACAACATCCATAAAAGCGAATCTCTGGAACTAGTTTTAATAAGCGTACGTACTTCCTTGTAACTATTATATAGTTGCTACGCTTGCTAAATCATAGTTATAGGAATCAACATGTAAAGTTTGAAATCGATAGGACAATTCTAAAATGTTTGAATTAACGAAAAGAGCTACCTAACCGTCGCGTTCCGAACCATAATTATAGAAACACTTCGCTTTTAATAATACGAATGTTTTTATGTTTTAAAGAGTATTTATTCCTTTCCTAGGGTCCACCAATTAAGATAAACAAACAAATGAACACCGGGGGTTGGAGGAAAGGGCTTGATCTGAATTAGCATTAGACAAATAGCAGAGTAACCAAGGGAGGAAGGGAACATTGTGCTGTTTATTACAGTAGTCCCCATAGTTTTATTATAGCGTTTTCTTATTAGTTGGCTTTAAAACTTTAGGGTCTGTTATCGATTTTTTTGTTTGTTCATTATGTTGAGTGTCCAAACGTTTCAACCACTAATTGTAATCTAGAGAAGGAGTGATTTTGTGTATTATCATTGGGGATGTACATCAATTTATCGACCATTGTCTTATCCCTTTAGATCCCTGAGTACAATACAATATACTGAAATAATATTATAAATTATTATTCTGCAAGCTTTCACATTGCAAAACTTTTGACAATTGAAATTGCTATACTTTTTCTGTTTTATGGGCCATTGTCTTAAGGTCCCTGAGAGTAATCACAAAATGGACAACATAAGATAACAAGGATGACATCATCCAAAAAGGCTACGCTTAAGAAATCCGATTGACATTGACATGCAGTGTATATCATTAAAACAGGATATTTAATATCCCCATACTCACTTTTTAGACTTGATTATGTAGATATAGATAGCTTATGACATGTAAGCTCAACCGCTATGGGAATCAGTATTCAAAAATCATGGTAATAAGACAACCAATCACAAAGCAGATATAAATCCTATATTTTTATCTTTTCCTATCCGCGGACAATTGAGTCTACCCATGAATGATATCATACAAATAATAGTCTAATTTACGTCTATTACTTTTACTCTTTGTTACATATTTTGTGTAATTTGATATTGACACCTCTATATATTAGTCAGCGGGGTCTATAGTCTTTTTCATGTAAGTACGTGTGCAGGGATCTAAAGGGATAAGACAACGGCAGATAAATTGATGTACATACCCAATGTTAAAATACTTGGATCTACTGCAGTTCACGGTAAAATATTGCTGGTAACGAATATTGCCAAAAATCTATGAATTTTAAAGGCTGTTATCTGCCAAACGACTGAACGTACAGATCATGCCCGCACGCTGTTTTAAGCGGCATAAGAAGGCCTACAAATAATCTGGAATAGCCATAAATCAATAATGCATAATTATCTTGCAGTGCAGAGAAATGCGCGAAAAAGGTCTATTTTACACGTTTTTTCTTCAGTGAAGCTTTCCCTGTGCATCATTGGATCTTGGCTATTCCAGATTATTTGTAGGCCTTCTTATGCCGCTTAAAATGGTGTGCGGGTATGATCTGTACATTCAGCCGTTCGGCAGCTAGCAGCATTTAAAATTCATAGATTTTTGGCAATATTCATTACCAGCAATATTTTACCGTGAACTGCAGTAGATCCAAATACTTATTTACCCCCTTCTATAGATCACATTTAGTGGTTAAAACGTATAGACACTCAACTTAAAAAAACAATCAATGAAAATTTAGAAAAAGTCCCCAAAGTTGTCAAGTCAACGAATAAGAAAACTTTCTCATTAACCTTTATGGACTAGCGTAATAAACAGTCCATTGTCCCCTTCTTCCCTGGTTAGATCTCACAGTCAACTGTTATTTTAGATTATTAATTGTTTATAGTACCCACTGTAATATTCGCTATCAATGTTTTGACTTGTTTGTTATCATTACGCACTGTAATTACAACAAATACATGTGAAGTCAGAGAAATAAAACTATTTCCCTTTAATCCTTATATTAAAGTAGCAGGATGTCTATCTGTATGTTTGTATCGAATGCTCTCGGTAAACAATGAACCTATTTGGTTCTTCTTTACAGGGTAGCTTCTCATAAGTCCTGATAAGGTTTACAACCTTTTTGGGGAGGTTTTCACCACCCTCCCATGAGAAATAGGCCCTAGAAAAAAATGATCCCCTCCCTAAAACATTTCCTTTTTCTTTTAAAAACTACAATTAGTGGTGGAAGGTTGACTTTGTAGCCGCTAGTTTTAATATTTTAGTCTTTCAACACCAATGACGTTAAAATGGTTCCTACTGCTGCTATGTCAGGTGCACGACATTAATAGTAAGAGTAGGGGGAATGCCTTGTTCCATAACAGTTGGACCTGACGCCAGAGTGTCATGGACAGCAGCCTTGCCCGAATGAGGTAAACATCCAACTGTTTAAGCCTGATTAAATCTTGCTTAGATTATCTTTCATTGTCCTATCCCCATATCCTAAGTTAAGACCAAACTAAAGAAACTTTTCAATTTTACATAACTTTAAAGTTTCTATCATTTCAAGATGAAATTGTCAAAAATATGATCGTATTAATGTCACAAAATTGACATAAGGATGGGGAATATTTGCAAGGATCTAAAGGAATAAGGCAATGGCCGATAAATTGATTTATATCCCTGATGATGATACACAAATTACCCCTTCTGTAGGTTGCTATTAGGGGTTGAAACGTATTGACACTCTACTTAATGAACCAACCAACAGTCCTCAAAGTTGTCAAACTATAAAGAAATCGTTATCATAAAAGTTTGAGGACTAGTATAATAAAGAGCTTAATGTCCCTCCCTGCATATATTAGGGTAGGGGATATTTGATTCATATGCTTTTAATGATTTTACACAGTTTTTGCTCAACAAGAACATTTACTTTACTCAATTAGCTTTTTTTGTCAAAAGATTTACCTTTAAAAGAGTATAGGAATAAAAGGGATTATATGTTGATAGGGATTTATTCAGGGATCTAAAGGGATAAGACTATGGATGACTTATTGCTGTAAAGTCCTTAAAGTTGACAACTATCGGATAAGAAATCGTTATTATAAAACTATTGTTTGTGTAATAAAAAGCTCATTGTCCCCTCTATTTCTGAATTTATCTCACATCAATAAAATTAAGACATTTACTTAATTTCTCCTGTTTTTTTAGTCACCTGACATTTATAGTAAAAATTGAGGCTTGTTTTTCAAAATAGATGTAGAACTTCTAGGATCAGCTCTAACATTTAAAGAGTTAGTTGTGTAGTCTTGTGTTACTTATCATAAGACTTATTTAGTTATGTATTATTTATGAATTACTGAGAAGCTGCGTTAGTCATAAAAAGATTAATGCATATGTTAACAAATGAAGATAATTGAAATCCAGGGAGGGAGGGCACATTGGGCTGTTTATTACACTATTCCCCAAAGTTTTACAATAATCTTTTCTTATTCGTTGCCCAACAACTTTTGGTTGGTTTATTAAATTAAGTGTTCAAACGTTTCAACCACTAATCGCAATCTAAAGAAGAGGTAAATTCAAAGAAGATATCTTCTTTGGGTAATTTATATTGGGGACATACATCAATTTATTAGTCATTGTCTTATCCCTTTAGATTCATGGGATATTTAACTACATTTGAATAAGTGAAGATATTCAATTTCACTTGGGGAATATATTTGTGGATACTCAATTCTATTTGATGAAATCGCGGATATTTAAGTCAATGAGTTCGTTATAATTTTTTTTTATATCATACAAAAATTGAAGTAAATTCAAGTTGTAACCTTACTTTAAAAGTGACGCTTTTCTACATTTTAAAATGCGGTACTACACTTGCTACACTTAGGGCTAGTCCGAATGTCCGTAACAATCAAAGTGACAGTTGATTTTAAGTTAATCTTAAACTCGGAATTTTCCAAAAAGATATTTTATGGGAATATGAAGATTTATTTTCCATTAACCTTTCAGTTCTACATTTTAATGTTATTGACTTAATCCAATTTATAAAAAAAGCAAGATTTCCTTACTTTAAAACACGAATTTTGTAGTTTCTTTAATGGAAAGATCCTTTTTTATATATTGAAAAAACAATCGTAATGTAATGTTTAGTTTATAGCTAGTTCTACCTTATTACAATGGATATATTATTACCTGGATCTTATACCAGATTTTCATGCTCTCTTATAAAGTGAAACTTGCAGCGGGCTAAAATAACGATTCCCCCTTCCAATTATTTTAACCTATTCTCTTCCTTCCTGCTAGACAAACGAACTGACCAATAAACGAGTTCCATGTTAGCAAGCTAAAATGACGACAATTTTTCCCTTGTCATAATATCCATGTATATAATATTCTACATCAGGGATATAAAGAAATAAGACAATGGCCGATAAATTGATGTACATCCCCAATGACGATACACAAAATTCCCTCTTCTGTAGATAACAATTATTGGTTGACACGTTTGGACACTCAACTTAATGAATCAAGCAATCAAAATTCATTAAAAGTCCCCAAAGTTGTTAAGCCAACGAAGTAGAAAATGTTATTAAAAACTTTGGGGACTAGTGTAATAAACAGTCCATTGTTTGTCCCCTTCCTTCCTGATTCTACATCCATTCCAGAGTAACCTAACCATCAATATAAAAACTATTTCAGAAAAGAAAAAAGACAAAATAAAGTTATAATAAGAAGTGACTAAAATAGGTTAACTGTTTGTGTGAGAAAAAATGTGAAAACTTTGATCGAGAATACTTTAGAGGAGAGAAGGGAGTTTCTAAGATGGATGAGGTAGGATCTTTTAAGTTTGCTTTTCGGATTGGAATATTCAGAGATATAAAGGGATATGACAATGGCCGTTTAATTGATGTAAGGGCCCCTGATGAAGATACACTTATTACCCCTTATGTAGATTAAAGATAGTGGTTGAAACGTTTGGACACTCAACTGAATGAATCAACCAATCAAAATTTTAAAAATCCACAAAATTGTAAAGCCAACATATAAGAAAATGTCATTATAAAACTTTGGGGACTAATGTAATAAACACCCCAGGTCCCTCTCCTCCCTCCCCAGGATCTTTCAAGATTGGAATATTTCTTCAGAAAAAAATCTTCTAAAATTTTTAATTTTTTAAAAAATAGGTATTAATTATAATATCTACTACCTTCGGGTATCTTCGGTACAGATAGATAGTAAGAGTTTAAATATAGAGAATTTAAATATAGAGAATAAAAATCAGAGAGAGGGGGGAAAATTGGCTGTTTATTACACTTGTCCCCAAAGTTTTATAATAACGTTTTCTTATTCGTTAGCTTAACAACTTTGGGGACTTTTCCTGAATATTGATTGGTTGATTCATTAAATTGGGTATCCAAACGTTTTAACCACTTATTATAATCTACAGAAGGGGTAATTTTGTGTGTCCTCATTGGGGGATGTACATCAATTCATCAGCCATTGTCTTATCCCTTTAAATCCCTGCTAGAATAAACATCTCTAGTGTTTGAGTGAGAGTTTTATATTACCTATATGTTCTTCTGAATAATATATTATCTTTCATTTGTATAAAGATTTATTTTATATCACATTTTTATACATAAAGAAAGGATGAGATAATGGTGAAGTAAAATGATACTTTTGTACTAATGTATGATAGGCCAGGGATGGAGGGGACATTGGGCTATTTATTCCACTAGTCCCCAAAGTTTTATGATTACGTTTTCTTATTCATTGGCTTAACAAGTTTTATTGAATTATGATTTGTTGGTTCATTAAGTTTAGTGTGAGAGAATGTCGACAAGAAGTTTCATCCGTCTATTTTAAATAGCAGCCAGGAATATCACATTTCCCCAATAGCGTTACAGTCTGACTGACGGACCGACAGAATAGGTAATTATAGAGTGGCTTCGCTACTAATAAGGCATTATTACCTTATTCTTCATGCTAGAGAAGGGCAAATAATTAGAGGGTTTAACAGACATAGCAAACCAAAGCCATTATAGAAAATGTATCTCGTACTTTTATTACATACCCACTATTTATCTTTCTTTGATATTAGGTAACATTAATAAAAGATACAAGGATCTTGGACAAAGTAGCTTCGGACAAAGTAGCTTCGGACAAAGTAGCTTCAGGACAAAGTAGCTTCAGGACAAAGTAGCTTCAGGACAAAGTAGCTTCGGACAAAGTAGCTTCGGGCAAAGTAGCTTCGGGCAAAGTAGCCTCCACTCGTAATAAAGGTCATGGCCGCAGCGCTTGGCCCCCTGGCCTGCCTAGCCGCGGGCGATTGGCCCCCTAGCCTATAACCTAACCTAACCTAAAATTTGTAAAAACATTTTAAAAATTTTAAAAAGCTGAAAACAATAGGTATTAAAAATTGTAAAAATCTACCAACCACTTTTTGTAAAATCAACGAAATTCCAAACCATTTATGTATTAACAGTTGAGGATATTTTACTTAAATAAATGTCCTGAGGCTAACATAGATTAGGTTAGGTTAGGTTATAGGCTAGGGCGCCGAGCGCCCGCGGCTAGGCAGGCCAGAGGGCCGAGCGCTGCGGCCATGACCTTTATTACTATTGGAGAATAATTTTTCTTAAGAAGCTACTTTTCTTAAGTAAATGTCCTGAAGCTACTTTGTCCCGAAGCTACTTTGTCCTGAAGCTACTTTGTCCGAAGCTACTTTGTCCGAAGCTACTTTGTCCAAGTTCCAGATACAATATATACGCAATTACTTTTTATATAACAAAGTATGTAATAAGAATAATATTAATCCCAATATAAAAGTAACAGGGTCATTGTCTGTCTGCCTGTTTGTCCAACCCTCCCAAGAGAAACCACAAAGAAAAAAAATAACCCCATGTATTGTTTGGTAAACAGCTGATCTTAACATAGATTGAAAAGAAAACTTTTTATGTGCCCCTAGAGGCCTCTGGGGGGCGTGGCCGCTAGTAGAAAATAAAGCATCAATTCATAATAAAGAAATTATCATTTGAACCTATTTTGTATATTCTTCATTGTTATCATTGGATATGAAAGTAAAACAGTAGAGTGGGAAGGAGTTAAATAACTGTATGTAAATACCCCTTGGACACTGTGCCGATTTAAAAAGAGTCTTTGAATAGAGTTGTGAATATTAACACAGTTAAGTCACAAGAAGCAATTCCAGGAAGTTATCTGGATTATATATCTATACATTACTTGTCCTCTTTATTTTTATTTTAAGAATAATTGTATCTAACCTTGATAAATGTCTGTTAATTAACTTGAGGTATAACAGGGATGTAGGGATAGTTATTTATTGCATCGTATTATAAACAGCATTCCGCGGATATAAAAATGTACAAATATAAGACTAAAACCAGTTTTGTTAAACACTGACACGTCTGTCATAGCAGCAGTTATGACGATGTTTTGTAACATAAGAATAGTCAATTCCTTTAATAGCCTGATTTAAATAGGGAAGATTAATATAACATCAATTTGTCTATCTCTTTATTCCTAAATATAGACAGTAACTTAATAATACATATGTACTTTTTCTTTATTAATGTAACTTACATTAAATATTTACATTATAGTTACTTTGTATAGGCTTTAATATTTTATCAACTTATTTAGTTGAGAAGCTATTCTTTAGATAGATGCATCAAAGATTCATTATTCAGGAAATGAATAATATTTAAGTGGCAGATAAAAAGTCGTCGTTACTACGCAGCGTTGTCCCAAGGAGAAAAAAAATAAGATTAGCTTCTTCTTTTTTTTGCATCTTTTCAGCTTTTGTTGATCAGAATTCCATTGGATATATTGCTCTTTGCTGATATGTGTAAGGGATCTACAATGAGAAAAGCAAATACAGGAAGCTTTCTAGAGATATGTTTTACTTAGTAAATAGGAAAATAATTGTTAGTGCAAGCCAACTATTGTGCTGTAATGTTGCTTTTGTAACAGCTAAAGTTAAGGAACTATACTGACAATCAGGGAGGGAGGGGTTACACTAGTCCTCAAAGTTATATAATACGTTTCTTATTTTTTGGTTTAACAACTTTGGGGACTTTAAATGAATTTTGATTGGATGATTTATGAAGTTGAGTGTCCAAACGTTTCAGCCACCAAATGTAATCTACAGAAAGGGTAATTTTGTGTATCATCATTGGGGATGTACATCAATTTATCGGCCATTGTCTTATCCCTTTAGATACCTGACTGACAATACACTTTAGGTTACATCATACAGGAATAGATAAATGGAAAATAAAAGTATACAAATCCTCCAAAAATAACAGAAGAAAATTTTCGACCTCAAAATTTTATTTAGATAAATTGTTTTATTCTTGAATGTTTGTGCACATTTTGTTGTAATAAGATATTACGAAACTGAAAAGTCAAAACAGTTTTTCTTCAGATACTATATACAATATCCTCCATCTCTTATTCTTCTATTAACCTATCCCTAACACCTGCAGAAAGCTACTGACCCAATAAATCAAAAGATTACATTGACTGTTATATTTTATCTCTCTCATTTCTTTATGATAGGTAAGGTATAGAAAGAATACAAATATATTTGAGATATTATGGTTTTTAACTGAAAGGGATAGTTCCATTAAAAGATTTTGATTAATCAAGGAAATTATTTTTACCTGTTAAAAAGGATATGCCAAAAAGTGCATCATTTTTGGAATTAAAAATAGTCAACTTGCAGAAGAAGTGAAAAATGATGAGCATACAATTGGATTGGCAATAAGCTTTACTTTTAAAACATATACCTAAACAATATTCTTATTCCATTTTTGGTTTAGGAGCTATGATGTAAAATGTGAGTAAGGTTGTTGGATGTTTATTACATGCAAAATTATTCATTTTATGTAGAGTTTGGCCGGATACCCGGCTGATTTTTAATGCCGGATATTCGGCTATCAGGCCGGATATCCGTTAATTTGACGGAGATCGAACGTTGGCCAGATACCCGGCCCAACTCTTATATTAAGTATATCCTCCTCTATAGAACTACAATGGTTTATGATTTGTACGATTATGAAACCTTGAAAGTATAAATAACTTCAAATACATGAGACAAATATAGTGTCAAATGAACTCCTTGAAATATTAAATTGTTACACAATAATTGGGAAATGAATGAGCAAATTTTTATATTCTGCAACGATGTTGATTCTTAAGTGTTTCAATTAAATAAGAATGTGATTTTCCTCTTCGAACATCATTTTAAAACCATAAAAGGATCTCTGTCTGTCTGTCTGTACCGAAGGATCTTGGTAACCGCTGAACCGATATAATTCCAGACTGGCCAGAGTGTACGTTTTGTACGTTACGGATCGAATCTGTGTACGTTCTGGACGTTATTTTGATATGTGTACGTAACGTATTTTGAAATTTGTATTTTTGTACGTTTTACGTTTTTTTTTAAATAATAAGAATCAAATATTAGCAGAAAAGTAATTTGTATGTTTTGTACGAAAATTTTAACAATGACTAGGGTAAGGGGGGGGAAATTTCGGTTTTTTTTCGTTTTTTTTGAAAAAAAATGGGGTAAATATTAATATTTTCAAATGAAACCAAGACCAGTAGAAAGCTTATTGAAAGGACTATCAGGTCCTAAAAGGACATTATCCTAGGACTTTTAGAAGTTGGCCGAAATTGACCGCAAAAAAGTTACCGATATTTCCCCACCACCGGGGGAAATATCGGTAATTTTTTTCAACCTAAAAAAAATCGATGAAAAACGGCCAAACGGCCAGTCGAACATAAATAATCATAATTAGTATAGGTTGTAGGGATTATCCACAAAAAGTTTCATAATGATCGGACTATTCCTTCTATGTTAAAAATGAATTTTTTTGAAAGACGCGAATTTTCGATTTTTTTTTTCGAAAATTTTTTTTTTAAAAACTTAAAATTAATATAAGAAAAAAACGTATTTTATTACTTTTTAGGCCTGATCCTAAAAAAGCTCACATTGAACTATAGATTTAGCCCAAAAAACATGAAAATTGATTAAAAATTAACCTCAAAAATTGAATTTGAAGCAAAAGTGTCATCTTTGCAAAAAATCTTGACAACATTTTAACCTTAAAAAAATCGATGAAAAAAGGCCAAACGACCAAACAAGCGTAATAAATCATAATTAGTATAGGTGATTGGGATTAACCACAAAAAAATTCATAAAGATCGGACTATTCCTCCTATGTCAAAAATATTTTTTTTTCAAAGGACCAGAAATTTTGATTTTTTCCTCGCAAAATTTTGATTCAAAAAATAAAATTAATTTTTTTTTTGTTTTTTATCTGTTCTATTCATTTTTAGGCCTAATTCTTAAAAAGTCCATATGGAATAATAGATTTGACAAAAGAAAACATGAAAACATGACCTTAAAAGTTGAATTTTAATTTCTTTTGAAATTACCGATTTTTCCCCCGGCGCCAACTTTGGTCATTTTTGAAAAAAATATTAACCCGATTTTAAAGCTCTCAACGGATTTGGAAAAAGCGGGCAATTTCTAGTTCAAAAAGTTTTTCAGATCAGCTCTAGGTCTTACCAATTTTTGTGTAGGTCGATCTTTACACACCTACTAAAAAATTTTTGGAAAAAAAAAAATTTTCGTCCGACTTTGAGACCCAATAAGTACCCTTAATATTCATCTCACAAAAAAATTCATTTTATACTTTTTTGTAGGCAATTTAATAAGGAACAAATTTGCTTTTATGTTTTTTTCTGTCATTTGAAAGGAACATGGAGAAAAAGGTCATTTAATGAAGGTAGGTCGAAATTACCGAGAATAGCCCCTTACCGAAACTTCCCCCCCCTTACCCTATAGGTGTATTATATTAAATAAATTCAATATTATCTTAAATTTTCATAGAACAAAAATATGTAGGTAAATTATGCATATACATATGTTACTATAACTTATAGTTTAAATTTATGGATTTTACATTATTTTTTTTCAAAATTCTTTATATTCCTAGGTAAATATTCCGAGATATCATACGGTGTTCAGTTCAGGATTTAGAAGTCATATTTTTTGGTAACTTGGCTCTGTATTCTAAGAGGGAAAAGAGATCAGAAAAAACAGCTTTGAACCATTTCAAGGCCTTAAAACTCATCATGCTGCAGTGTATTTGAAGCTTTCCTACAATGAAGACTTTGACCTATGAAGTAGTTAGTGAGATCTTAATGGGCAGAAGAAAAAACTTACTTCTTTTTAAACATTTAGATTAATGAGTGTATTTTCAAAGTATTATTTAAATATATCTTAAAATGGTTATTTTTAGTTTCACGCTCTATGTATTTAATTTTTTTCTCTTATTTAGATTTGAAACTTGGAGATGCATTTTCAGACTTTAATTTTAACCTCTAAACATGTCAGATGACAAAGAGGACATTAGAATGAAAATTTTAGTAAATTACTTTGGAAAAATCTTTTTGCTATACTGTTTTTTGTAATAACATCCTTGTGTAATCTCATCAAAAGTTCTGTAATATGATATTATTTATTTAATTTTCGTTAATTTTTCGATCTTTCTTAAAATTCTAACTAGAGCTTATCACTTCTTGTCAGAAAATTTTAGTATATTACTTTGGACAAAATCGTTTAGCTACACTTGTTTTTGTAATAACATGTTTGAAAATTCATTTGTTATTTTTTTCAGATGGAAATATTAGATAATCTATAAATTTTATTATAATTCAAAAATGATTTAGAAAATCAGTTGAAGTTTGTTAGGGTAGTAGTAAGTGTTACACCTTAAATTCTGTATTATACTAACTTTTATTATTAAAATTATAATAAGAGTGTACCTATTGTTTATTTACTTAACATCTCACTAAACATACCTTTAGTACACAACATATAGATATTAATGTATTAATATAGATAACTAGAAGAAAATATACATTATGTGTTTGTATTATGTACGTTTTTTTGTACGTTTTTTGTTTTTTTTATGTACGTAACGTATTTTTTTTGTGTACGTTATGTACGTTTTTTATTTTCAAAATTGACTGGCCAGTCTGTAATTCTCCTTTACTTGGAAGGTTCCCATAGGTTCTTAAAGGGCGAATATAGGTTTGATATAATATGAGCTTATTTCAAAGGTGCCATTATTTAGATCATAAATAACTTAAAGATATTGACATATCTAATTGTATAAGTCTGTTTATAGCTTAAAACCTGTCTAACTCAAGATAATATTATGTAATTAGTGTGGTTCCCTAAGAACTCAAACACCCTAGCATCACACAAGGCTTCGTAGCAAGGTTGAATTAAAAAGCTTTCGTTAAAGGATAGTCGTAATAACGTGGAAACCAATTAATCAGGGGTAAATATACCCATCTTCTACCTTCATACAAATTCTATAAAGTAAAATATTTAAAAGTTTAAAAAAACATCAAATAATGTAAAAAGTAAAAAAATAATCGATAAAATTTTCTTGGAGGAAGAATGACTTCAAATCCCTGTTTTTTTAAGGTTCGTGTGTGTGTGTGTTAAAATTGCGTACTTCAGGGTTTATATATTTTCCAGAATTAGCCAATGATCTTTGTACAGAAAATAAACTTTAAGACGTATTATTTACCCTAGTCAAAACTATTGGTGCACTTTTACGCAAATTATTTTTATGCTTTTTAAAAATTGAATTAAAGAGTATATAATCTAAAATAATAAACATTTAAATTATCATTTATGATGCGTGCAATTGTAATAGTCAATCAAACTTAAGCAAAATAGTCAAAAAAAGGTCTTGTAAAGGGCTAAAATAAACCGTTTGTCGTCAATCTCATTTATCATATGTTCAATTGAAACAGAAAATTGCAAAATCTACTTAAGGATTTTTTTGAATTTTTAAATTTGGCATAGATATTCTAAAAGTATGAAATGGCACCTTTCATATAAGCTCATATCATATCAAACCTATATTCGCCCTTTAAAAGGTTTACAACTATTTTTGGGGAGGTCACCACCAATCTCCAAAGAGAAATAACCTTTAGAAAAAATGAACTCCAAACAAGAATTTTCTTATTTATGTTTTCTTTTTAAAACTACAATTAAAAATCGGGGATCGATTCCCCCCCCCCCCCCCACATCTTTCTTGAAGTGTAAATGGAAAACAAGAAATGTCTGCCCTATAAGAAGAAACCAAAAGTTTTAGACATTTAAATCAAAATTAAATCCTGAAATTTTCAAAATATTCTAATGAGGGTTTTTTGAGAAGATTAGATTTGAAAATTTCAAGTTTAATTTTTAGCCCCTAGGACTGAGTTACAGCATAATCATGTCAAGAAAAGCAAAGATTATTTATTCTTAACTAGTAAAAAATGGAGTTAAACCACTTCAATGATCTAGACTCTAGTACTTCAACAGAAAATGATATTATAATACTTATTAAAAAAATTAAGTATCTTATTAAGATTTTCCTGTCTAATCTAAATTGAAACTTAAATAGAAAGTTAAAATATATTAAATTGAAATGTTATCTAAGTTTTAGTTAAATTAATAATTTATTTTTTTTAATAAGACAAAAGCCGATAAATTGATGTACATCCCTAATGATAATACACAAAATTACTCCTTCAAATTGATTAGAATTAGTGATTACAACTTTTGAACACTCAACTTAATGAGCCAACGAATCAAAATTCACTATAGTCCACACAGTTGATAAGCCAACGAATAAGAAATCGTCATAATAAAACTTTGGGACTAGTGTAATAAACAGCGCATTATCACCCCCCTCTCTCTCAGATTGCAAGGCCTCTAGTGTGGCTTGGGGTGAAGCCAATAAAAGAAGTGAATAATATATAGATTAGCTATATGTAATTTAGTTCTAAAAATAGAGACTGTACCTATCAAACTATCTATCTAACAAAGATGACAAAATCCATAAAAACGAAGTTCAATAAATTAGACAACGATGAACAAATTAAAGTTAAAGGGCTTTTGGATATGTAGGAAACAGGGTTTCGGATCCTCATTTATTTTTTGCGGATCCGGATCCGGATCCTCCAAATTTGGTCAGAACGGATCCGTTCTGGATCCTTGACAATAAAAATAGAATCACAAAATTTTTCAAAAATATTTATTCTTTAATTCGAAGTCAAAAATACTTTTAATTTTCAAGTCTGACCCTAAACCTTAAAGATTGGCTCTCATCAAGAGAATGTCTGAGATTTTATATAAATTTAGGTAGATTTTTCCATTTTTTCCGCATTTTTTTGAGTCCAAGGATCCGGATCTGCATTTTTTGGCGGATCCGGATCCTTGGACTCAAAAATATGCGGATCCTTGCGGATCCGAAACCCTGGTAGGAAAGGTTGCTTGTTATGCCATATGAAATGGATTTATCTTGGATCTTACACTAGATTATCATGTGCTCTAATAATGTGAAACTTGTTGCTGGCTTAAATAACGACCTCGCCTTATCCCCTCCCCTCCTACTGGATGAAAGAATTAACCAATTAATGATGTCCATGTTAGCAACCTAAATTAACAACATTTATTCCCCTGTCATAATATCCTCGTATATTCTATACCCATTGTTATAAAACATTCTGCTTAAAACATTACTATTTAAATACTATTTTAAAATCCCAAAATATGATGTGTATCATTGTTATCAAAATCTCAAAAAACAATCAACATGTTTAGAATGTAATGGACACAAGCTTTTGTACCTTATTGTTCCAGAACAAATCATAAAATATTTTTATTGTTTATACCAATCACGCAGAGCTAACCTTTACGTACCGATTGAAATATAGAAAAGCCTCGTGTATAAAAATGTAGTATCAAACTATCCCTAAAAGTTTGTAGTTTATCCCGAGCCAACTTTACATAAAATTGAAAACTCTGATCCAGGATGAGGGATAAAGATTAGAAGAAAAATAAATAGATGAACAGGTATTAACAGTAGGTTATGCTTTTTTTCCCCATAAGTCTTTTTTTTCTATTTTGGGGATGATTGATATAGTCTTCTAAAAATTTTTCAAGTTTATTTTTCCCCTCCACCTCTCTCTCTTTCTTAGCATATTAGAGTAAAACACTTGTGCCGATTCTCAATGGGTCTTTGAAAATCAACCAATGGTGTCGGGAATATTAATACAGCCAAGTAGCAGAAAACAATTTGGTAGCAGACGAAAAGGGTCATAAGAAAAGGGGGGAGGTATGTATAATGTATATTCATCTATTCTTTACCCAATTTTCTTATTTTAAAATCCTTTTTCCCCCCTACCTTCATTCAAACTATAATCATCTGTTCTAAAAAAATACATATTGTCAGGGAGTAAGGGAGGGGACAATGGGCAATTAATTCAATTGAAGAGGGTTCGCTGGAATTGGTGCAATTCTACATTTACTGCCATATCTTCACATTAACAATTTTTAGCATCTAAGCTACTCTATAATTAAAAATGTCCGTCTGTTTGTGTGTCTGTCTGAAGCGTTTCTGTCTGGGGAAACCTGATTTTCTCGGCTCTTATAAAAGATTGAAGACTGAAACTTTTTTTCAACATTCCCATTAATATTGAGCATAATTAGATATTAAACATGCATTGTGGTCGGACTGCTTTAAGGCAGGTTTTTAGCTTCTTTTCAATTTTATTTGGATTATTTGTCCTCTCTCAATGTTCTCCACTTTTTAGCAAAATAAGTTTGGATTAGACGAGGTTTAAAATACTTTACAGGTATAGGAACTAGGATTCAAAAATGATTATTTCAAACAAGATGTCTTTAATCTATCTCAGGAGTTATCAGAGAGTGATGGGACAATGAGCTGTTCCCAAAGTTTTATAATAACGTTTTCTTATTCGTTGGCTAACCCACAGTGCCTTCGAAGGTGCTTTGACTTTAGTGTCAGAACCGAAATTGGGACATAGTGCATTTCATTACCCTTTTCAATAAAATCTAAAATGCAGCGGTTTTTGAGAAAATTAAATTTAAAAATTTTAAGTTCAATTTTCACCCACTAGGAGATACCGCATAATCATCTTCATAAAACCACTCCTGAAATGAGTTAATTAATAGCCATTTTTATCAATTGCTTTGCTAAGGTCACGGAAATTCAGCCTTAAATAAATCATATATAGAGAGGTTTTATGACTGACTTTATAAAAGCAAAGTTGTTCAAAATTTTAAATAAATAATCTTTGCTTTTCTTGTCATGATTATGCGGTAACTCCTAGTGGGTGAAAATTGAACTTGAAATTTTTAAATCTAATTTTCTCAAAAACCGCTGCATTTTAGATTTTATTGAAAAGTAAAAAGGAGTTACCTAACCTAGGGTAATGAAATGCACTATGTCCCAATTTAGGTTCTGACACTAAAGTCAAAGCACCTTCGAAGGCTCTGTGAACCAACTTTGAGGACTTTAATTTCAGGAATACTTTAATTTAATTTTGATTGGTTGGTTCACAGAAGGGATACTTTGTGTATCATCATTGGGGATGTACTTCAATATATCGGCCATTGTCTTATCCCTTAAGATCTCTGGTTAGATGTACTTTGGTACTCTCGCTCATTCAGCGAATAATAAGTTTAGGTATTATTAAAAATATAGATTTAAATAATGTCAAAATTTAACAAAATTTGTAATGTTTCTGAAAGATACATTTTCACAAATGAAAATTTATTAAGAGAAATGTCAGAAATCTGAAAGCCTATTAATGTTTTGATTTAGAGAAATTTTATTTGATAGGTTTCGTGATTTTATTATTTTAAAATATTAATACAAGTTATTAATGAAGCTACTATACAAGTCTGGCCTGTATAATATATGATAAAACTAGTGAATATTTTAAGGGAGGGGATTTCAAGGACCTGTAAGAAGCTTAATTGTAAAGGTGAACCATATAGGTTCAGTGGTTAGCGAGATCCTTGATAAAAAAGCTTAGGTACTACTTTATATAATGGGATAGAACTTATTATTCGCTGCATTCAAAGTTAATGTTTAGAGCTTTCAAAATAAAAATATAAAACATTGAAATAAACAATTCGGCATTCTTGTTTTTATAAAAAAAAACGATAAGTAGTTATCTAAGTTTTTAAGAAACGCTGAAGTAGCTGATTTTTTTATTACAAAAATTAATAAAAAAAAGAAAAAGATTTTAATTTTCTTTTACTCGATAATTTGCTGACATGAAAACTATTTTAGAGATATAGAGGTAGGTGAAAGGAGACAGGGATCTAAAGGAATAAGACAATGGCCGATAAATTGATGAACATCCCCTATGACGATACAAAAAATACCCCTTTCAAGTGATTAAAATTAGTTGAAACATTTAAACACTCAACTTAATGAAACATCCAATCAAACTTCACTGAAGTCCCTAAAGTTGTACAGTCCAATGTCCCCTCCCTTCCTTGGAGAACATAGAAAGGACAAATAATCAAAAAAAATTATTTTGTTATATAAGTTGAACTCTAACTCTTAAAACAAACTGAGACCACCCAGAATCCAAATCCAAAATTTTGTTTAAATATAGAGAAAATACATTCTAAAAGTAAACTTTGCCGAATAACATATTATCTCTCTCCTAAGACTTAGCCTATACGGGTATAGTCCCTTTCGTGACATCGCACCTTTCTACGTATTTTTCACAGTAGGTTTTCTCCTATTTCTAGCCCCTGCGGGGAGCTCTAACCCTGCGGGGCCAATTACCTAACCCTGTGGGGCAATCACCTAACCCAATATAACCTAAAATAACCTATAAAAAGCCATTTTAAAAATACGACAAATCGCCCTTTAAGGTGCGATGTCACGAAAGGGACTATTCCCGCCTATACAGTACACCCTGTTTTTAAAGCCCTTTTTTTACCTTACCTTGCATTTGAATCTGTATTTGAAAGATTATCTGCCATGAACTACTATTGCTTCCTTTTATTTGTCCATTTCTTAATTACCTAAGTTTTTCCAGACTTTTTTTTTGGGAAGAAAATAAAATTATTGTATTATTGTTGTTTCTGGGTTTTTTATCTGGTAGATTTTCAGATGCGAAGCTATTCTATAATTTACTTTGTCTGTACGTACGTCTATTCGTCCGTAACGCTATTGGGGAAATATAATTTTCTCGGCCGCTATTCAAGATTACCTATGCCAATGAGTAGGTTATGGTACAATCATATAAATATATAGATAGAATCCAATGTGAAAGGTTTCGTGATTTTCTCCCTCCAATATTCTTGATTTACGACCAATTAACATCTGCTCTTCAATTTTTGTGTGTGTTTATTACGGAATACATATATAATAAGAAAAATACGCACATTTAACAAACAAAAAAGTAAATAGGTACAAATAGCACAAAATGATTAGGTACTATTAGTAGCATAATGTAATATTACAGTGAGTTAGATATGATCCACTAGAATGCATTAAAGCCAGGGATGTGAAGACAATGATGATATATAAAATTACCCCTCTGTAGATTACAATTAGGGGTTAGAACATTTGGACACTCAACTTAATGATCCAACCAATCAAAATTCACTTAAAGTCCCCAAAGTTGTTAAGCCAACGAATAAGAAAACGTGTTTTAAAACTTTGGGGACTTTTATTAGTGTAATAAACAGCCCATTATCCCCTCTCTCTCTCTGCTATTAATGGTTGTTATGATCCTTGTATTATAGGTACACTTATTTCTGTTTTTCTTACCCATGGAAAATAACATACCTAACAATCATATTTGTTTTTGTCTGCACATACACACCCTGCCTTAACCATATAAAGGATAAACAAAAATTACCATGAAAACGGACAATGCAGCGTTCAAATAGAACCTAGTGCCAAGTAGAATCCATTGAGAATGAAATCCTAGCTGTTCCTTCTTGGCAGATATTTCAATTTTAAGATTTAAGGTGAAAATCACTAAATTTGCCTAATATACAAGGCAAATCTACCTACAATACAGGGAGATTAGATACATTTTTTCTTTAAATCGCGCTTATGAGGACACTTTTTAAATCAAATAATATCTTAGTCATGTAAAATCAATGAAGCAGTTGTGATTTGACTTGAATCTGGTTAACTTGTCTATGTGTTTTACTTGTTTTCTTAATCATCTCAAACATTAGGGCATTGAATTCTTTACACAATGTGTATACACTTAGAATAGAGATATCTTGAGAACACCTCTGTAAATCAGCCAATAGGATAATACTGGAAGAACAATCTGGCTTTGTTATTGATAGAATTGTGTACAGATTTTGGCTCAAAAAGGCAAAATGTTTTCATTCTGTTTGCATAATGAGTCACCTATAAATAGTAGCATTTTATAGGACAAAGCTTTGCTTGGAGAAAAACATATCTTGTAAAAATGTATTATCTATAATACAAAGTAGAACGATGTCTGTCTGTCCGTCTGACCGTCTGTCCGTCTGTCTGTCTGTCCCTTAAGATCTCGGTAACCACTGAACCGATCGGATTCTACTCTTCAGGGTATCTACCTATTGGTCCTGTGGTGGTTTTAAGCTATTTTCTCGGGGGGTGGGACACCCCCAACCCTCCCAAAAACCAAAAAATCCCCCCCCCATTTTTTTTTTTTTTTTTTTGAAGGAGATTTCCATGGTCCTTTACGATTTTCGCAATAATTTTTTTTATCACCTCTTGGGGCAAAGCCCCTAGAGGCTAGGGGCGAAGCCGCTAGTCTTATATAATGTGAAACATATGATAAAACATATATAGTAAGTCAACAATGAATAGTTGAATTTCTTTGAATAAAGTTAGCTTTCTATAAATTATTTTGTGGAAATAAATATTTCATTGCTGTATTATATGATTTGACTGTACATAACAAAAAAAACCTTGTGTTTGTATGTTAGGATTTTTTTTAGTTTGAAAGATTATGGGTCCAGTTTGACCATCTAGATATACTATATCTATCAGTCTAAGATATGATAATACAGGTTATTTGATTCCTTGTCTGTATTATAATCCAGGCTTCATTGATTTAATATTGTGTTTTGAAGTATTTCAAAATTGCTAATTGATAATTTGTAATCAATCTGTTTCTTTTAGAAGCTTTTCTTAATTAAATATTTTTAATACAATGGAAGTCTATTTCTAATTGTACCAAATGTACCTTTGCTCACTATGAATTAAAGTATGTCTACTACTCTGTTGTGGTGAGGTGTCCTTCAAGTTAATGTTTCTTTTTTCATTTTCTCTTCTGCTTTTGGCTGTTGTAAAGCTTTATACTCAATAAAAACTTGCTGCCTTGGTGGAACCTAAGATTTGTGCTGAGTGTGAATATGATTATAACTATTGATGGAGGAGAAGGATTCTTCTTATCTTAGTTCTTCAGACATACAAAATCCATTTCCCTGTTCTAACTGTTTGGTACCAATTAGAGATTTTGAACATTAACTCCTTAAGTTTGATGAATATAAGCCAAGAACTTTTGGTCTGTTATATTGAAGATCTCAAGCTAAATATTGCCAAATCCTAAGCTTCCCTATAAGCAAGGATTAGGAAGAGGGGTTTGTACCAAACATAAGTATATCTAGATTGTCAAACTAAACCCATAATCTGAATTATCTATCCTAAGAAATACAACAATAATACAATATTCATAGATGACTTTTTATTATATATCCTTTGTCTATATTTTACATTATATGCGGGAATACATTTTACAGGATATGATTTTACCAAGCAAAGCTTTATCCTAAGATATGCAACTTTTTATAGCTGACTCATAATGCAAACAAAATGAAAACTTTTTGCTCTTTTGAGCCAAAATCTGTACACATCTCTACCAAAACATAGCCAGATTGTTCTTCCAGTGTTATCCTATTGGCTGAATGACAGAGGTGTTCTCTAGACATCTCTATTCTAAGTGTATATACATTGTGTAAAGAATTCTATGCCCTAATATTGGAGATTATTAAGAAAACAAGTAAAACACATAGACAAGTTAACCAGATTCAAGTCAAATCACAACTGCTTCATTGATTTTACATGGCTAAGATATTATTTGATTTAAAAAGTGTCCTCATAAGCGCGATTTAAAGAAAAAATGCATCTAATCTCCCTGTATTGTAGGTAGATTTGCCTTGTATATTAGGCAAATTTAGTGATTTTCACCTTAAATCTTAAAATTGAAATATCTGCCAAGAAGGAACAGCTAGGATTTCATTCTCAATGGATTCTACTTGGCACTAGGTTCTGTTTGAACGCTGCATTGTCCGTTTTCATGGTAATTTTTGTTTATCCTTTATATGGTTAAGGCAGGGTGTGCATAAGTATTTTTTATCGTTAGCCAAATTAAATTGGTACTTTTTGTCGTTATATCCTATTTTTTTGTTGTAACTAAGGCAGATTTACAGAGATGAAAGTTTTAGTATCACGTTTTCATATTCGTTTCGTTGAATTTTGATTGGTTGGTTCATGAAGTTGAGTGTCCTAACGTTTTAACCACTAATTGAATCTACAAAAGGGATAAATTTGTGTATCATCAACGGGGATGTTAATCAATTTATCTGCCACTGTCTTATCCCTTTAGATTCCTGACATTTTAAGTAGGTATTAACTGTAGAAAGAAGTTTTTTCTTTTATTTTTCTGCAAGTCAAAACTTGAAAATAGTGCAGAATTTATTTATTTTGTCTCAAATAAAGTGGTTGCGACCCTAGCGTCTAAGGTAAGAGGCAGATAATAACTGAATTAATCCCAAGAATTAAATTAGAAATAAGATACAAGATAGCCTTATACCACAACCACCATCTGACCTATCAATTTTAAGCTTCTCCTAAATTAGGCAACTTTTGAAGGGGTTATTTTTGGTCGGTATATCTGAATAAACGCTGGTCGTAATTCGTGTCCAAAAATGGTGTTAAGAGGGCTCCGCCCATTGTTTTTAGATTGTTAATGTTAATTAGCACACTTTTATTACAGAGAGAGAGGGAAGTTGGAACAATGGTCTTTTTAGTACACTAGTCCCCAAAGTATTTCAATAACGTTTTCTTATTCGTTGGCTTAACAACTTTGGGGACTTATACTGAATTTTAATTAGTTGGTTTATTAAGTTGTGTGTTTAAACGTTTCAAACTTGCAGCAACTAATTTTTATATACAGAAGGGGTAATTTTGTGTGTCTTCATTAGGGACGTACATTAATTTTCCGGCCATTGTCTTATCCTTTTTTTTATCAAAGACAAGGATACGAAGAATACAAGTTTTAATCGCTACAAAAGTATCCAAGAGTTACTATTTTTTTTCTTTAACCACTAAAACCTTAAGACTAAATTTAATCATGTATAATTTAGATTGAAGGTATCATTTTCGTGAGAGATTCTGCGTAGAGAACATAAATTTGGAAAAATCGTACAGGAAATTCGTATTCATAATCCTAATAAAGTGGGGTTGTTTCAAGGGCGTCCGAGTCTTTTTCATTTGAGGGGGGGCGGGAATTTCAAAATTCAAAACTTTTTGGGGGGCGTACGGCACCCCTAATTTAATTTTCTTTTTTTTTTTGGGGGGGGGGGGAGGGGGTAATCTTTATATCATATAGGTAAGGACCTCCAAGCTTTTTGATTTTTAGGGGGGTTAAACATTCAAACTTCAAAATTTTGGTTTTTATTTATTCTCCTTCTTTTTGAGTTTTATGATTTTAAAATAATTTTGGAGTTTTGGTCCACTCCTGAATTTTAAAAAGGTGGGGTCTGTTCCCCTTATCCCCCCTATGTGAACGCTCTTTTGGAGTGAAAGGAAGTGCAAATTGTGGTGTTCATACATTTACAATTAAAATAAAAAGGAAAATAATAATTAATTAATAATAGAATTGTGGGGGAAAGGCTAAATTATCTTATAACATTCAATAATCCTGTTCAGAAAATAAAATCTCTTATAATTAAGTTAACAATATTTTGGGGTATTACAACAATTTAGGGACTAAAAAACTAAAAGCTAGAGGCAAAGTTTTATTTTCCATATTTTCATTTCTTATTCAAATACATCTTGTGAAAAGTTTCAATTATTTGGACAAAAAAAGTCTCCTCTGAACTGAGAATACAATTTATTTTTTTATCTGTAATGTATAAACCTCAAATGTCAAATGTAGTATTGAAATATGAGTATAAGTCTTTCATACATTTCTGCAAATTAATTACATAGCAAATATTTATGTATCTTAGTATTGAAAACATAATATAAAAAGTTAAGAAATGTATCTATTATATTAACATACTAGCTGCTTCTTTTTTAGCCTCTAGGGTATGTTTGGGGATGTTAACCCTAAAACCTTCCCTGGACTTATGTAAAGCTTCCTTAAAATGAAGAACTCAATTGGATCAGCACTTATTGTAGAAAAATGTAGACTCTTATATTGTTTCTATATTAGATTTGTGGATATACCATATCAACCCTTAATAATAAATTAGTATATGTCATAATCATAAAATAACAATAATTTAATTTGCTAAAATATATAAACACTCATATATAGATAAAGGATGTAGTCACAGACTTAGTTTATTACCCTATTTTTATAAAGGTTTAATCAAGGATACCAATGTAAAAGTCAACAAAATACATAATTCTTTTCATAAACACACACACACACACACTTACATAATATTCTCTTAGGTTAGGCAAATTTAGTGTTAGAGGAGTTTCACAGGGATAGTACATTATGGGAATAGAAAACTGTAGGATAAAAGCCTCTTGCAAGTGCTAGAAATTATTTTTTATCTTCCCAAATAAGAAACAATGGTGAATGATGAGATATGTAGGTATGAGTTAAAGAACCCAAACTTTTGGCTTTTTTATCTTTTCATTTAATCCAATTAAGTTGCACTTTAAAAAAGGTGTTGTATTAAATTTTATACCTGTTAGTATTAATCCTTAAAAAATTTATATATGCAGCTGTTTGTAATTCTACCATACTCACAGAGTTCAGGGATAAGGTAATGTAAAAAAAAATTTCTTAAAAATTGATTTCAAGCTTTAAACATAGAAATTTGCATAGTAAAGAAAATGTTAATTTTATGTTATTATTTGTTGTGATTATGTTACCATTTGTTGGCATATACTTGTTTAATGTACTCTGAGATACTTTCACCTTTTTTAAGACTTTTAAAATATATATGTATAGATTAAACATTAAAAAACCTTAAAATTACCTTTAAATAACAGATTTATTCTTTAATTAAAATTGAAATTTACTGTAGTAATTTATTTCAATATTTCTGATCAATTTGCGTATCATATTATTTGAACTATCATGAATAGATCACGACGAAAAAACTTTCGTACGAAATTTCTATGCGTTCGAAAATCCCAGTGATCACCATAATTTAGATTGTTTATGTTTTACAGTATACTTTTCTTTTCAATCTATTGAATTTACCTCCTTTTAGTTGCTGCGCTATTGGCTATACTTTGTTTTACAAAACTCAAACTAGAATGGAAACTTTAAATGTTGTAAAAATTTTCACTTGTACAAATCCAAAAGAAAATTGAAGGACATTTAGCCGGTTGTGTTTCTACTTTACAGTAATCATTATAATAATGTCTGTTTGTTTGTTTGTACCGAAGGAGATTGCTAACCGCTGAACCGATATAGTTCTCCTTTACAGGGTAGCTTCTCATAGGTCCTGGGAAGGTTTACAACTACTCCCCCACCATTTTTTTTGTACTTTTTCTTTTTAAATCTAAAATAAAATTTTGGTTATCAAGTTCAACCTTCCCCCTCCTCAAGTGCCCCTAGATGCCTCTAGGGGCGTAGCCGCTAGTTTTCACGTTACAAAATGTTGGATGTTTTTATTAGCCTCAAAAAATGTTTTTATTTACCTAAGAAATTTAAAATTGGTTTATTTCTTTAGTATTTTATCTCTTGTTCTAATATTTTTATTTTCTTCAAAACTTTTTGTAATTTTCTTTTTAGTTTAATTTAGCTTTTTAAGAATTATTAAATTTAGTAGGATTTTTGAAGCACTGATATGGCCAGCTTAAATGGCTCGTTATCCTAAGAAAATCATTAGTGATCTACTTTATTGGTCCCTACTAACATTATTTTTAGAGAAATGTGGCCACTCTACATTATATTAGTCTGTCTGTATGTCACGCAGATACTCTAATAAAAATTTTGAGAATTAAACTTTTAGTATTTCATTATTTTAAGGAAAGCGTTGCTCAATAATGTTTTCCAAATGAATGATCATTAGATATACAAATAAATCAATAGTGATCCAGACATTTTAAGAAGCATGGGGGTGGGGGGTATAATGGCTGTTTATTACAATTTTCCAAAAGTTGTACAATAACGTTTTCTTACTTGTTGGCTTAACAATTTTGGGGACTTTGATTTGTTTGTTTATAAAGTCGAGTGTCCTAACGTTTCAACCACTAATTTTGATCTAAAGAAGGGTTAATTATGTATTTCATCATTTGGGTTGCACAACAATTTATCGGTCATTGTCTTATCCCATTCGAACCCTGAGTATAATGTATGTTTTCAGCCTTGTTTTACGTTAATCTGAATGCTGAAAAACTTTCTATTTCTATTTTATTGGTCTTAAATTAGATCATTTAAAGTGTCACTTAATATTGTACAAATCAAAACCTTTATATGACCGGTAAAGGTGATATAAAGATTTAAATGGACACATAACAAAACAGTCCAACTACTAGGTATTTTTTATAGGTTTTAAATTTACGCCTCTTAAGAAGTGGCGTGCACAGGCGTTTGCAAACCACGCTGATACACACTTCTTTCTCATTTTTGGATCATTGGAGGGAAACGATAATGGGTTACGTTTTTGATAGGTTAGTTTCGGATAGGTAAATGTTGGTGATTGCCCCGAACGGTAGAGCTCCCCGGAGGGATTGGAAATGTGAAAAAAGCTACTGTGAAAATACGACAAAACTAGCTACTTAGTTTTCTTTTAATGATCTTTTCAATATCTTAATTATATTGTTATTTTTTTCATATTTTATTTTGTCCTTTTTTCTTTTCTTTTTGTAATTAGTTCCCTTTTTGCTCTACTGAAATTTCTTTCTCCAAATTGAAGTTCAAAGAGAATTATGAAATATAGTGGATTCGCCCATATAAACCTCTAGGGGCACTTGAAGTGGAAGGGAGGGGGAGGGGGGGTTGAAGGAATCAACCCGCCTCACTATTTTCAATTAATTAAAGTAAAAAAAATTAAAATTCTTTTTTAAACGGTATTTTTTTTTCTATGGGCTTTTTTGTTTGGGAAGGTGGAGATATCATTCTTGAAAATAGGCATAAACCTTCCCTTGACTGTAAATGAGAACCATATCATTTGCTCCAGACAAAAAAACTTACTACTTCATATGATAGGATATACAAACTTTTAAAATTAAACAGAAACGTCTTAAAACTACTTACAGCAATTACACTTTTTATTTTGAAGTTTAGAACATCAAAGCATAAACAATCTTTTAACACCCTCATTCAATAGCAATTAAACACTTTTTGTTTTCTAGAGATTATTGAAATATACATTTCATATTTTCAACACTGCCATTATGATTCAAAAGCAAATCTACTGTACATCAATATGTTGGTAATATACCTTTTCTTGTAACGGTTAGCACTTTTAGTTAATTTAGACATGTTAGAATAGTCCTTTCGATTTCAAACTATGCATGATGATTCCTATAATAGTTAGGTAATTAAGTCCTAAAAATGTAAGTATGTCCTTAAACAGTATCCTGTATTTAAGAAGTTTTTCAACAAATTTACCTAAAATTTGTTTCGACTTCTAAACATTTATATTCTGATTATTCAGTTCTGACACTCTACAATTGATAATGTTCGTTTGTTCTTTGTTTGTTTGTTTTATGAATGTTGTCATCCTTGTTTTGACGACAATTTTTCATGTTATTTTTGCTGTGATTTTTTTAGAATACTGATCCATAGGATAACTCAATACAATTTTATAAGCGAAGCTAGTCTTTAATCATAATCAAGTCCTAAAAATGTAAGTATGTCCTGAAATTCTACTAGAGTTAATGTCCTACAATTTCAGAGCTTCGCTTTCATGGATTTTGTCATCCTTTCTTAAAAGCAAACATGAAAGAAGTACCTATTATTCTTATATTTTTAAAATAGCTAAAATTAATCAAATCTAAGTCTTAATTTTAGATTTTAATTTTCTTAATCTTCAGCTAACAAAAAACCTTACTACTTTATATAATGAGATATAAATTATATATAAATCTTTGCGTTTATGACCGTTTAAAGTCTTGTTTGTGCCAAGTTAACAAAAAAGTTTTACCCAAAATATAGAAAAAGAAAGCAAAAGTACTATAGTACTAAAGAGGCTATTTTCAGGTATCTAAAGGGATAAGACAATAACCGATAAATTTATGTACATTCCTAATGAAGATACACAAAAATACTACTTTTGTAGATTACAATTGGTGGTCAAAACGATTGGACACTCCACTAAATGAAATAAAAATTCAATAAAAGTCCCCAAGGGTATTAAGCCAACTAATAAGCAAACATTATTATAACTCTATAGTGTATTAATCAGACCATTGTCCCTCCCTCCCTGGACTATTATAGATAGATATACCTAGGGTTATTAAGGGCAACCTTTATTTTATATCAAATTGACCATAACATCAACCAACACGATTTTGTTTTAAATCAACATTCAACCCATGAAAATCTTCAACAGGGCTAAATATTCTCCTTTTTTCCCAGGAAGGAAGGAACAATGGGCCGTTTATTACATTAGTCCCCAAAGTTTTAAATAACGTTACTTATTCGTTGGCTTAACAACTTTGGGGACTTTTCATAAATTTTGATTGGTTGATTTAACCACAAATTGTAATCTAAGAAAGAGGGAATTTTGTGTATCGTTATTGGTGATGTACATCAATTTATCGGCCATTGTCTTATCCCTTTAGATTCCTGCCTTTTACCAATAAAGTCTACAAACTAAATGTATTAGTATTAAATGTGATAGGTGGTCAAAAAAGATATCAAAATAAGGTTGAAGACACTCTGAGGTAATCTACAATTGATTTCAAGTATATGCAAGACCATTTGGTGATCCTTAGAATTAAATCTAGCTATACGGGTCTTAGGGGGTTGAAACTTGGGAAAGGAACATTAACCCCCCAACTAGAAAAAAATAAGGGAACCTTATATTATGAGAAGCAACAGCATGAAAATAAAATAAATAAGAAAATATGCTCACCCCTTTAATCAAAGTAAACAATGAAATGTTTAGGCTTTAAAATTCAGAGAGCAAACCTTACACAATTCAAAAGTCATGATGTCCAGTGATATATAGAGAGGCCAGTAGATGATAGATTAATCTTCCCCCCAAAGATCTACACAAGTCATAACGTTGCTTTCAAGAACAGGGTACAGGGATAGTACAACGGAAGAAAACCATCTTTCTATATCTATTATAAAAAAGCTGTGATACTTTTTAGCAGGCATAGGTAAATTATACTTATTCCAAAATGTTTTTTTAAAAAGACAGTAATTAATTATACTATCTCTTCTTTTCCACTTGATATCTACTAAATACAAACGATAGTTTACATATAGTATTAAATTAAAGTCCATTGTCTTATCCAACAAATAACCAAAGATTAAAAGTATTAAAACTATAGGATCTGTATACTAATGAAAAGTTTACAAGATAAATTTAAGACACATTAAAAGTCATGGTATAACTGTTATGATTGTTTGATTTAGATTCTCTAATGAAAAAGCATAAATAGTGTATAATAGTATATAGAGTACTAAGTTTTTTTTGTTTGCAGCGAAAGATCTCGCTAACCGTCTGACATGTTTCTTCTTTACAGTGAAGCTTCTTATAGGTCCTGAGATGGTTTTGGGCTAATAAATTTTTATATATAAGGCTGTGTATGGTTTTAGGCTATTTTTCAGCTAATCCAAATCCCTTCGAATTTATAGCCCCTAGATGCGAGGGGTGCAGCCAATAGTTCTATATTAACCAGCGGCTATGCCCCTAAAGGCCTCCAGTGGAACTTAAAATAATTTTATTTCGTGTCGTTCCTGGGACCTATGAGAAGCTACCCGGTTATGGGGAACCCACTCGGTTCAGCGGTTAGCGAGATCCTTTGGTACAGACAAACATACATCCTGTCACTTTAATATAAGGATTAGCAAAATATCTTGTTAAACTCTAAACCAATTTTGCTATGTTTTTGGAGATGGTGCCTCCATCATCTAAAAAATAATCGCCCATAAAAAAAAATAACCCTCCACCGAAAATAGTTTTTATTTACTTTTTTAACGACTAAAATCTAAGGTTTAAGCTCGACACCAACTCCCCTTTAAAGTGATTGTCCGTTATAATTTCGCCAATGCCTACACCTTTTTAAAAGAGACAGTGACGGACATACATACATCTAGAATTATGAAGTAGGTTTACTATAAAAAAGTAATGATCATTCATATAACTTCTTAAAAATATAATTTTCTTTTTACTTCTTCAATGGAATGAAAAAGAATTTCTTAATAATGTAAGAAACTGTAAGAAAAAGTGAAACTAAGTTTTTATATTGGATTTCACATTTGCTTAGTTTTATTGCACTCTATATTCAGTGAGAGGAATAGGTGTTCTATTATTATATACCAGTAGATACCCCTCTAGCCTCTAGGGGAGAGGAGCTAGAAAAATAGCTTAGAACTTTCCCATGACTTAAATATGGAAATGGAATGGCCTAAAAACTAGGGTTGGTCCGGATATCCGGTATGACCGTATATCCGGCCATTTTTAATATCTGGCCGGATACCGGATATTGAAACTATCCGGATACCGGATATCTGACTAATTTCTAATGCCGGGTATTCAGTATCTGGCCAAAAAAGTATGCGCCCCAACCCTACTCTAAAAGCATCACAGGAAGCTAAGTGAAGCTTACCTATAAAAGATAACCCAATCAGTTCAGTAGTTATTGAGATCTTAAGCTTCAGACAAAGAAACCTTACTACTTTATACATCGGGTATATATTCTTAATTTGCAGATACTTACTCTTTGATGCCTTACCTTTGCCTGAAAGTCCTTACTGTATATGCTAAAGAGTTAGGCCTGTTTATTAGCAAATGCATTTCCCAAATATAATAAAGTCCAACCTTAAAGTATTAAAAAATGCTGTGTTTATTTTAATATTTTGTTTTAAACTGACACAGATATAAGGTATAACCAACAAGTGAAATAAATCTTAGAGAATATTTAGGGGGCAAATGGAAAGGTCGTCAATTTTACTGCCCCCATGATGACAACTGAAAACCATGTATAGGTTCCGTGATTTTTTAGAATTAATTTCATTACTATACTGGTATAAGCTGAAACTGACATTACCTGACACATTTTCTACAAGTTTAATTAAATGCCACAAGCTTAGTCTCATATTATTTACCACTAGCGACTGTGCTCCTAGTATCTATGGGTTCTATATGGGATATTTAAGAGCAGAAAAAAGCTTAAAAGAAAACCCTGACTTATTTATAAAAATAAAATCTTAGGACCTATGAGAAGCTTCACTGTAAAGAAGAACCATATAGGTTCGGCAGTTGCAGACAAAAAGCTTACTACTTCATATAAAAGGATTTCTGATTTAAAAACTTGTCCCTAATCTAAGTTTAAAGTTTGCACCCTTCTATAGGAATTGTTGAGCTCAAATTTTGCATCAGGAAAATTGCATTGGATGCTTATACAAACAGTTAAAAGATTTTGAGAATATTTTTATATCCGTAGAAAACTGGATACAATACGATACATGATTTTTAAGTATGGCTAAGAACCGGTTCTTATCCAGCGGATATAAATCGGTTTCGAATCCATACTGGAATATGTATTCTACAAGATTGATGTTTGGTTGTTAGTGGGTTTGTGTTTGCTGTGTTTTAAGGTAAGCTTTGCTTTATTAATTTTGCGCATCTTTTACAAGCTAAGCGGTTGGTCTATTATTATACTGTAACGCTACCAAATTTATGCAATTTACAACTATTAACAACCAATCATAGATTATAATTCTAAATAATATTGTTTCTTACATGGTAAAAGCTGCAATTATATATTATTTTGTCCTAATGTCCTAATTGCTTTCTATGGATGCTGTCACTCCTATTTGGGTCACTATAGGTAAAGGGGTAAATCATGATTTTTATGCTGAAATACCCACAGAAGATAAAGCAATAAAAATTAAATAATCTTAATAAATGCAAAGTTAAAAATGATGAGAAAGGACTAAAATGTTTTTTTTTATGAATTGGTGAAAGAAGTGTAAACTAAATGCCTTTTTTAAAAACTGCATTTAAACTTTTTGAAAAATTTCACTTCAACAAGAATGCGAAAACACCTTTGAAAAGATAATTGAAAGGATCATAGGACTCTAACCAACAAAGCTCCCTGGCATTATTGTAAGCAATCAAGATCAAGTTTACATAGTGCACAACAATTATAAAAGTATATTGATTATTTATTCATTTACATTTCTCTAAACTTAACATTGTCTAACTATCTGTAACAAATCAAATGTTTTATATTTTGAAAAAGATTTTCTGAATGTAGGTATATCTCAATATCAGCTATAATAATAAATTAAACTTTGTACCTTGCAATATAGTAATACCTAAACTCAACAATTTGAAAATTTAAAAAGTATGTATTTTTGGCACACCCTCTAAATTGCAGTTGATTCCTTATCCTTATTGTTACTTATTACAAAACAGTTTTGAAATAAAATACAAATAAATATGCATAGGTATTAATATAGCCCCAAAACTTACTAAAATTGATACAGAAACAATATCACAGGGATAGAAACTTACAAACTTTTTCAAAATTATTTTTTCTTATTATATTAAATTATTATAAGTTACAATCACAGCATTTTAGGATAACAAGGATGATAATATCCATAAAAGCGAAGCTCTGAAATGGTAGGACAAACGGACATTAACACTTGTATAATGTCAGAACTGAAAAATCAGAATGTAAATGTATAAGAGTCAAAGCAAAATTGTAAGTAAATTTGTTGAAAAACTGCTTGATACATGATAATGTTTATGGACATACTTACATTTTTAGACCTTGATTATAGAGTTGCTTTGCTTATAATATTGTACTTTGTTGTTCCAGGAATCAGTATACCAAAATTCAGACCAATCGGATAATTAGGTCACATACAAATTTGTTGTTAAAAATGTAAAAAAATCAACATGTTTAAAATGGACGTACGGACATTCTGGTAATGATTATCGAGTTGCTACGCTTTCTAACTCGTACCTAACTTTTACAGGAATCACCATGCAAAGTTTGAAATCGATAGGACAATTCTAACACGCCTAAATTAACGAAAAAAACTATCCGTGACGGACGGACGGACGGACGTACGGACGGACCGACCCTAATTATAGAAAAGCTTCGCTTTTATAAAAAAGGAAAAATTGGAGGTAAAACCCCTTTTTTCTCTGTTACATATCCCCATGTTTCCAGAATAAGTTATATTATTAAGACCCCCACACCCCTCCTTAACCGAACTTTAGATTAAAAAAAATTTTCCAAACATTTGGACAATTGGGCGTTCAAATAGGACCTAGTGGTAGTTAAAATCAGTTGAGAACAAAATCCTAGCCGTTCCTTCTTGCCAGATATCGCCATTTTAAGATTTTAAGTAAAATTACACTAAATATCCAAATACAAACTTAAATCTTCTTTTAATTTTTTAGTATAATTTTAGTGAGACAGCCCCAAAACAGAGTATCTTTGCTCCTGTGGCCAAAGTAAGTGCCTGGAGTTCCTAACAGAGAGTGCCTTTATGTGTTAACACAAATAGGGATTCGAACCCATTCCCAAAACTAACCAACGTGGAATAGCTGTGTATTACAGCATGAGGTCAGTATTTTTACCCCTGACAGATAGACAGCAATGCATATCCTAACCAGAAACCTGATCATTCACCCACAGGCCCCAGTGGAGCACCTTTGAGGTCTGCACCACATGTTTACTGGGGTGTTGTTCACATGCACTCTAGGATTGGGCAGGTTGAGACCTAATGGGGCCCTTAGACTCCCATTAACCCTGGCCAAGCTTAGAGTCGAGTGATGTTACAAACCTGGCCCATGCCCTGTTCATGAGATGCTCCCCTGCCAATCACAGATCAGCACAGCTGCCACAGAAGGATAGCTGCAGGTGGTTGGCCGCATACCTTCGCTGAAGATGCAAATTAGAACTACTTTGATCTTGATCCCCCAGGAGATTATGGTGGTGTGCATCTTGAACTATGCCCTAAACCTGGGAGGGTTCTTTCTGAGGGAGTTGGGGACACAGTTACTGTTTGAAACTATCCAAGGTGGAATAGCTGTATATTACAGCACGACAGTGGTAATTTGTATATTGGGCTCAGGCAATGCATGCCCCTCTGGATACCCTCTAGCTGTTGTTTGTCATAAGCAGGGTCAGCTCCTTGTTGAACTTATACCTGGGGTCCACATAGTCAGGCCCCTGCACTGGATGTTGTTACAAATGTTTTAACTTTTTGTAACACCTACTCAACTCAACTAAACCATTCAACCAACACTGCATTACTTTTAGGCGAACAAGCAGGTAGAAGAATGAGAAGTACAGACAACCCACAGTTATTATTTTTAGTCTTGTTATATATGTGAAAGTATCTGTTGCTTAAAATGTTTTTATTAATATATTGATCTAGTTATATTTGTGTTTATCATTTAATGGTTACAAGAAATGGTGGCCCCTTGAAAGCAGCCCTGGCCAGACATTTATTTGTACGGCTAGAGCGCTTCTTGCCTTCAGCCGCTGGTTGTGAGAAAGACCCAGGTCCCAGGCTTGGCAGGGCTGGGGCCACTTGGTTAGTGTGAGTGGGGGTGACCATGGCTACTCTCCCAACTGATCCATACCACCAGCTCAGGTCTGTCAAACTGTAACTGTGTCCCCAACTCAGAAAGAACCCTCCCAGGCTCAGGGTATGGTTCAAAATACACTACCATGATCTCCTGGAGGATCAAGATCAGAATGGGGCTAACTTGTATCTTGAGAAATGTATGTGGCCAACCACCTGTAGCTATCCTTCTGTGGCGGCTGTGCTGATCTTGGCAGGGGAGCATCTCAAGGCCCATTTCACGGGCCAGGTGTGTAACATCACTCTAAACTTGGCCCAAATGGCAGGGTTACTGGGAGTCTGAGGGCACCATTGGGTCTAAACCTGACCAATCCATGGGAGCAGGTGAACAACACCCCAGAAAACATGTGGTGCAGACCTCAAAGGTGTTCCACTGGGGCCTGTGGGTGAAAGATCAGGGTTTCTGGTTAGGATATGCCTTGCCTTTGCTGGCCATCCATCTATCAGTGTTAAAAATACTGACATCATGCTGTAATACACAGCTATTCCGTATTTGTTAGTTTTGGGAATGGGTTCGAATCCCTACTTGTGTTAACACATGAAGGCACTCTCTGTTAGGAACTCCAGACAGTCAGTATGGCCACAGGAGCAAAGATACTCTGTTTTGGGGCTGTCTCACTAAAATTATACTAAAAAATTGAAAGAAGATTTAAGTTTGTATATGGATTTTTAGTGTAATTTTACTTAAAATCTTAAAATGGCGATATCTGGCAAGAAGGAACGGCTAGGATTTTGTTCTCAACTGATTCTAACTACCACTAGGTCCTATTTGAACGCCCAATTGTCCGAATGTTTGGAAAATTTTTTTAATCTAAAGTTTGTTTAAGGAGGGGTGTGCCCCATCAATAACACTGACACAAACTGTCAAAACTTCCCCAAATCAAATGGATGTTGAGAATTTTTATAAAACCCGTAGAATCTTTCATAGCACAACTATAACATATCTCACTTTGTCTGACCTTCCACCAGTCTGTTAGTCTATTATTTAAATTCTAGCGGTTACGTTCCTTCTAAGGGCCCTTGAGAGGGGGGGTGTGTAGAGTCTAGCCCCTTCTCTTTTTTTTTTTAAAGTAAAATAAAGTTTTAGGGGAAGGGGTAATTTTTCTAGAGGTTTTTACAGACAGATTCACAGAGATCCTGTTACTTTATCATAAAGATAAATATATACATATTTTTCTTTGTCTCTGTACTTGTTTTAGCTTTGTTAGTTGAGTAGCTACGTTTTTCTCAGAGTATGATCGTACGTCTATCCGATGGCCATTAAACGTTTATTTTACAATGACATATTATCTGACTTATTGGCTATGCAATAATTTAGAATTTTTAAAAAATCAAAGATGAAAATAAGCCGATATCAATACCTACTTAAACAAACTAAATAAACTAATAAAGTGTAAAATAATTAAAGGGTTGATCAACTGCTTAAAATTGGTATATTTTTTTTAATGTGAAGGGGTGGTTATTTTTTTAGGGTGGAGGTGGGGTTTTGATGAATGACTTAATTAATATGTATTGAAGGAAGTGGAGTTTTCACAAAGAGGCTAAATTTAAAGGTAGTATTTTAACTAAAAAATATTTTGACTAATTTTGCAGGCAACAAAAATGACGACAAAATGTAGTCATTTCTGTACGTTTTATAAGCTTAAATTCCTTGAAATAATAGAGATAATCTCTAAGTCAGCCAATAGGTGGATTAATCCGGTCATATTATTGGTACAAAGTGTACAGATTTTAGTTAAAAAGGGCTGTTATTTTTTTAATTTTCTTTACTTGATGAGTTAGCTATAAATAGTCGCATTACATCAAATCAAGTATACATTATAAAAAAAATTTACTTATAGTTGTAAGCAAAATTATTTATTGGACATTTTTAGTAATAAAAAAGTTTTGTTGTTATGGAAGAACGTCCTAGCTTGTTTTGGTCAAATAAAAAGGATTATAGCATCCGGAGAAATGAGAAATATGGCAACAGCCGCCTTGTTTTGTTTTTTAATAGCGAAGCTACTCTATAATTCACTTTGTCTGTCCGTCAGCCAGAAACTCTATGGCGGAAATTACATTTACTCAGCTGCTATTAAAGCCAGACCTCTGATTTTTCTTGGCGATCTTTCATTATTTTTAATGATTTTCAAATTTCCCGATGTTCTAAGGAATTTTAATACATTTTCCTAGATATTTCTTTAATAAAAATTCTTCTTTTCAGGTAAGATAAGAACATACGAACAGAATAAGGATCTAAAAGGATAAGACAATGGGCGATAAATTGATGTACATTAACAACAATGATTCACAAAATTACCCCTTCTGTAGATTACAATTAGTGGTTATAACGTTTGAACAATTAAATTAATGAACCAACCAATCAAAATTCACTCAAGTCCCCATAGTTTCATTCCAACTAATAAGAAAACTTTATTATGAAACTTTGGGGACTAGTGTAATAAACAGCCCATTGTCCCCTCTCTCTCTCTGCGAACAGAGCAAGTATTTATGCAGAGTAAAGGAAATACTAATGTGTCCTTAATCTTATTTATCCTTTCGTCTGTTAATAATTGGGACATAATGACTGCTTGGACACAAGTTTTACAATTATCTATAATACAAAGTAGAATGATGGCTGTCCGTCTGTCCATCTGTCCGTCCCTTAAGATCTCGGTAACCACTGAACCTATTGGATTCTACTCTTTAGGGAATATATCTACTGGTCCTGTGGTGGTTTTAGGCTATTTTCTTGGAGGGACACCCCCAACCCCCCAAAAACAAAAAAGCCCCCAAAATTCGCAATTTTTTCAGCTGGGTAGGTAATAGAAGATGTAATTATTCCAATACTCGCATTATTTTTTTAGGTTTGTTTCTTGTGGCAAAGCCTCTAGAGACTAGTGGCGAAGCCGCTAGCGGTCGTATAATATAAAGTAGTAAGTTTTTTGTCTGTAGCTTTTAGGCTATTTTCCTTACACCTTCGAATACATAGCTCCTAGATGCTAGGAGCGCAGCTGTTTGTTAATATATAGCTGAAACTTTGTATGGTGGTTTTTGTATCTTTTAAATCTTAAATGATTTATTCAAAAAGATAAAATCATTTCATGAATTTGACTGCATTGTCTCATGGTGTTATTCCTTGGCTTAGGCGTCATTCTGTAAATAATGTTTTCATATATATTAATAACATCCTTTTATGTAACGGACGGACGGACGGACGGACCGACCCTAATTATAGAAAAATATTGATTTTCATATTAAAACAATAACCTTAGCATTAATTGTTTTTAAAGGATGATTATACAAATTGTTATTTTGATATGCGAAAAAAATTATTTATGTCAAGTGCCTTTTCCCTGTCGATAATAACATCCCTATAGAAAGCCAGGGAGGGAGGAGACATTGGGATGTTTATTACACTAGTCCCTAAAGTTTTATAATAACGTTTTCTAATTTGTTGGCTTAACAACTTTGGGGTCTTTCATTGAATTTTGATTAGTTGTTTTATTCAATTTAGTGCAAAAACTTTTCAACCACTAATTTCAATCTACATAAGGGGTAATTTTATGGATCATCACTGTCTTATCCTTTTAGATGCTTGATAGTAAGCGCCTATTGACCACCTGTCTACCCTATAACTACTATCAACCGCACCCCCCCCCCCTCCCCTTAATTTATTTTCCATCTAGCTATCCTTAACCCTTATATTTACCCTTTTCAAAAAGATTAAATATTCTTTATAAGATAAGTACCTTAGTCTATATATATTTATTTTTAAAATTATATTTTAGCCTTTCTAAAAAAAAGGCATATAGTTTTTACTTTTTCCGCCAATTCAATATTTTTTTTGTAGATATTTTTCTTTAGGACAATATTATATGTTATGCAAGTTAGAGGGCGAAGCCGCTAGTATTGTTAAAGTAAACAGACAATAAATTTACAGAGAAAAAAATGATTGCGTGCCTTTTAAGTATGATTATTATTGTCCCTTCCTTATCTATTTTTATAACAAAAGTAGGAAATTCAACTAAAAAAACAAGGATGACAACGATATTAGGGGGTGAAACAACCGAAAATCAATACTCACCCAAAGAAAACTTTCGTTTACATTTTCTTTATAAAAATAGTCTAGATGAATTTTACAACGTTCAGACAAAAGTTGTAACATACGGACAAACTATAGTAGAGTAGCTGCGCTACTGAATAAAAATAATTATAATTAATTTTAACAGCGACACACAGATGTACATACTTAAGTTGTTAAATAGCTGCGCTTCTAAATAAAAATAATCGCAAATCGTTGTGTTTCATGATATGATTATGAACAATCATATTTGTGGTTATTAGAAGCAAAGCTTTCCAACATGGTCGGTCAATAAGTATGTCTGTAACAAATATTTAGGCATGAATAATTAGAATAACCCTTTCAATGTTAACTTTCACATGCTGATTCTTGTAACGTTGTGGTATTATTTACTTTAGAAAATATAGAAAAACTGATGAAGCTTTAGCTATTTTCACGTTAAATGGTTTCTTTTTAGAATCTTTTTATATCTTTTAAAAGCCAAAAAATTATTGAGATACTTCTCTTCTGTATTAGGTTTTTTTTTTTGTAATTTGAGCAAAATGCAGAGAGATGGGCTTATGGGTTGTTTAATACAGTAGGCCCCAAAGTTTTTTAATAACAGTTCTTCTTATTCGTTGGCTTAACAACTTTGGGGACATTAGTGATTTTATGATTGTCTTATCCCTTTAGATCCCTGACAAAATGTATTGTACCGACCCGTATCTCCTAATACAGCTTTCATTGAAAGTCTTGTATAAACGGTACAGTACGGATTATTTAATATGACTCAATATAAGTTTTTTTCAATTTAATTTGTTTCTTTTCATTTATACTTTTTATAAATCACAAAAAGTTTAAAATATCTATTTTTGATTGATTTTTCTATCTGTTTATTAAGACAATTTTATAGATTTTATTATATAAATATGGGTCATAAGACTACTAAAAAATCTGGGAAGGTACAACAATATGTTTACCGTAGTGTTTATACGGCATGGGTCAATTTTATTTTTGCTTCTGTGTAGTCTGTGATTAGTTGTGTGTGTATGTGTGTGTGCGTGTATGTGTGCTGTGTAGGCCTCCTGAATGTTTCAAGTGCTTAGTCAAGCATGTTTTTTAAAAAAGTAAAAAATTAAACAGCAAAATTAAAAATAAACTTAATATGAAGAACAAAATTAATTAGACATTGTTGTTTCTTTTTAAAATTTCTTAATGGTAATTAACAAGCGAAATGATTAAATAATTTTGAAATAACATTTACTAAATATGCATTTGTTAATACTACCTAAATATAGTTTGCTCTAAGTTTTTCATCATATTTTATAAAAAATATCATATTGATGTTGATGTGATCAAAAGGGATGAGACAATGGCATATAAATTGATATACATCCACAATAACGATATACAAAATTACCCTTCCTGTAGATTAAAATTAGTGGTTGAAAAGTTTTGAATCATTCAACTAAATAACTAATTAAAATTCACTAAAGTTCCCAAAGTTATCAAGCAAACAAATAAGGAACCTTTATTATGAAACTATGGGATCTAGTGTAATAAACATCTCATTGTCCCCTTTCTCTATGATAATTACATCTTATATATGGTTGCTGTTTGACAAAGCATTGATTTTTTGCTTAATCGTATGAACTTCTATTCGGTAGGGGCCTTTTTATGGCTTGTACCGCCTCACTTACACACACAGAAGCACTCTTCAATCCTGGTATTGGTGTGTGTGTGTGTGTGTGTGTGTGTGTGTGTGTGTGTGTGTGTGTGTGTGTGTGTGTGTGAATACAACAACAACTACAAAAATAAGATAGTTATTATCCACTACTAGCAGACAACTAGCTAGCTAGCACAGAGTGCGCTCTAGTGACTATTATACACATCCTATCCTAATAAACCAGTATTCAACCACCTATACGGCAGGCCGCAAGCAGATATGTTACTTATTATCTAAAAAATATCATTCATAAATATAAAATTCAAGTGATTTACTAAAAATTGTGACTTAAAATTATAATAAAAAGTGATAAAAAATAAGTAAAATACATAATATATAGTGAAAATTATAATAATAAAGTGATTTTTTACTGCTAAAAAATATTTTTTGTTTTGTAGAAATCGTGTTTTTAGCGCACAGGTAAGAGAAAAATGTATTCATGTATATTTTAATATATACAGTAAATGTATATTTTTAAAAAGTTTCTTTATAATTTTGTATAAAAAAACAAAGAAATACAAGGATTTTTTACCTTTAGTTGACAAAGATTAAAAATACCAATATTTTTACGAATTAAATATATTTTTCCCCCTTAAAACAAAAAACTTGGACGTCCTCCTTGTCTAGATATAAAGGCAATATTATGAATATTACATACATTGATATAGAAATTACAAGTATGATAATGAAAAGAACACATTTATTGATTCGGGGACATGGCTCTGGTACCTACAGAAATTTTTCTTTCACAAATTTGAAGTTTATATTTCATTATTTGAATCGCGTTAAATGTAGATAATAATAGTTAATGTCCATGTTATTTGATATATACAATAGAAATTATATTTCAAGAAATAGCCTAAACTCCTACCTACCAAGACTTGAATAAAAAAATGAAACATCTTAGATTACAGACAAAAATCCTCACTACTTTATATAATAGGACTAGCGGCGGAGCGGATGGAAGCCTCTAAAGCACTTAAGATGGGTTGGAAAAAGTTTCTCCCCGCCCCCCTCCTATTTTCAATGTTAGTTTCAAAAATAAAAAGTAAAAAATTTTTTTTGTGTGAGGAGGGCTTTTTCATAGGGAGTGTGGATATACCCTCCCCCAAAATAATTGAAAACCTTCCCTGGACCTATAAGAAGCTTTACTGTAAATGGCGAACCATATTGGTTCAGCGGTTAGCGAGATCCTTCGCTACAGACATAAAAAAAGCTTACTACTTTATATAATAGGTTAACAATAGAAGGATATATTTTCCTTAATTGCAATATCCTTATTCCCTATCTTATATTGATTGGCTGATTCTATATAACATATCTTCCCCTCTACAGTTAAGCTCTAATAGACTAGTTCAAGAGAACTTCTGACACTTACGTTTTTCTCAAGTTTGTTATCTATTTAAATCTCCTTTAAATACTTTTTATTAAAGTATCCTATTATATAAAGTAGTAAGCTTTTTTGTCTGTAGCGGAGGATCTCGCTAACTGCTTAACCGATACGGTTCTCCTTTACAGTGAAGCTTCTTAGAGCTTCAAGTAGATTGTTAACTATTTTGGGAAAGGTATTTGCACCCTCTCAAAAAAATAAAAAGTATATTATTTACTTTTTTTGAGGGGGGGGGGGTGGGGGATGGGTCGACTTTTCTCCTCCCACCTAGAGGTGTCCTTAGAGAGAGTGCTTACTTAACTTATATAGCATAAAAAAAATAATGAGGGAATATTGTGAATCATTTTCCCAGGATTGAGTTAATATTTGAAAAATTAAGAGTTTCCCTTTAATATTTAGTCCTATATGATAATAAGAGAAAGCATGGTATAATTGTTGAAATATCTTCAATACTAGTGGCTTCATTCCTAGCCTCTGAGGGGGGATTCCTAGTCCTATATGATAATAAGAAAAAGCATGGTATAATTGTTGATATATCTTTAATACTTTCACCCATAGCCAAGGGGGGATTCCTAGTCCTATATGAGAAAGCGTGGTATAATTGTTGATATATCTTCAATACTACTGGCTTCACTCCTAGCCTCTGGGGGATTCCTAGTCCTATATGATAATAAGAGAAAGCATGGTATAATTGTTGATATATCTTCAATACTAGTGGCTTCACCCCTAGCCTCTGAGGGGGGATTCCTAGTCCTATATGATAATAAGAGAAAGCATGGTATAATAGTTGATATATCTTCAATACTAGTGGCTTCACCCCTAGCCAAGGGGGGATTCCTAGTCCTATGATAATAAGAGAAAGCATGGTATAATTGTTGATATATCTTCAATACTAGTGGCTTCACCCCTAGCCAAGGGGGGATTCCTAGTCCTATGATAATAAGAGAAAGCATGGTATAATTGTTGATATATCTTTAATACTAGTGGCTTCACCCCTAGCCAAGGGGGGATTCCTAGTCATATGATAATAAGAGAAAGCATGGTATAATTGTTGATATATCTTCAATACTAGTGGCTTCATCCCTAGCCAAGGGGGGATTCCTAGTCCTATGATAATAAGAGAAAGCATGGTATAATTGTTGATATATCTTCAATACTAGTGGCTTTACCCCTAGCCAAGGGGGGATTTCACCCAAGAGAGGGTAACTATAAATAACTACAACTGAAAAAAATGAAGAAACTTAGAAATGATTTGAAGATATAGAAAATTAAACAGTCACCTCATGCAGGGATCTAAAGTGATAAGACAATGGCCGATAAATTTATATACATCCCCAATAATGACAACATTACTCCTTCTGTAGATTACAATTAGTGGTTGAAACGGTTGAACACTCAACTTAATGAACCTACCAATCAGAATTCAGTTAAAAGTCCCCTAAGTTATTAAGCCAACGAATAAGAAAACATTATCAAATAACTTTGGGGACTAAAAAACAGTCCAATGTCTTCTCCCTCCCCGCACCTCATGACTTATCCTAGATATGTTAAGACCTTCTTATCTTAAAACTTTAGTAGGATGATTTTACAAAATTATACCAAGTAGACTTTTAAACATTTTTTTATCATTGAACATAATGTACAAAAAAAAAGTAGGAAAGTTATTAATCGCATCGTATTATAAACAGATTTCCCCGAATATAAAAATTTACAATTATAAAATCCTAGAAAACTTGATATGATACTTTGTTATACATAATTTTTCAGTATGTCTGAGATCCGGTTCTAATCCACTGGATATTAATCAGTTTTAAAGCGATACTGGAATAGAAATTAAATCTTAATGTATAACTTTTTGAAATTCGGATAAAAAAATAATTAAATAAACGATACATAATTGCTGCTAAAACACGCCTGAAAAAAAATATTTTTGCTTTAATAAAACAGTATATTTTTTCAAAATAATGGTAGAAATTTCAGCTGTAAAAATACAAAAAAATAATCAAAGAAATATACCAAAAAAATTTCTGGAAAATTTGTCTTAATCATTTGTTTGCAATTAAAACTTTGATTTATGTTCACATGGTGATATATTTTAATCAGGGAGGGAGGGGACATTGAGCTATTTATTACACTAGTCCCCAAAGTTTTATCATAACGCTATCTTATTTGTTGGCTTCACTTTTATTGAATTTTGATTGGTTGGTTAAGTTAGTTCATAAGTGTCTAAACGTTTCAATTCTTAATTGTAATCTATTTGAGCTTCATCATTGTGGGGGTGCACATCAATTTGTCCGTCATTGTCTTATCCCATTAGATCCCTGATTTTAATAGAAATTTTTTATTATTTTGAATATTTACTTAAAAAATCAAAGAAAGAAATTAGACAATTAAAATTATTTATTATTTCCCAGGGAGGGAGGGCGACATTGGTATGCTTATTACACTAGTCCCCAAAGTTTTAAAATAACTTTTTCTTATTTGCCGGCTTATCAAGTTTATGACTTTTAATTAATTTTGATTGGCCAAAATAATCTTCCCTTATAGTTGTTATTTTTTCCCCCAAAAAAACAGCCTTGTATATTTTGACAACAGAGACAAATTAATCTTCTATTGATCTATCCCTATAGCTCTGTCAAATATGTCCCCTACTAGGGCAACATTACATTTACAAAAAATGCCAAAATAAAATTACAAACCGCTGCGTCATATAATTTCATATTTAACAACGAAGCATCTGTATAATTAGGTCATTTCCGCCCTCTGTAGTACGTCACTGGTAGATAACTTGTATGACGGAAGAAGTGAGGTTTGGACACCCTTCTCACTTAAATTTATAGGGGGGTTTGTACGGATCAGTAATATTTGACATAAAATCACTTCACATAAATTCATTTCACATAAAACATTTGACATTAAGTATCATTTGACATAAACTTATTTGACATAAAGGTACATTTGACATAAAAACGTTTCACATAAACTCATTTGGCATAAAGGTACATTTGGCATAAAGATACATTTCATATAAAGGTATACTTGACATAAAGGTACATTTGACATAAAGGTACATTTCACATAAAGGTACACTTGACATAAAGGTACATTTCACATAAAGGTACCCCGAGCATGGCAACCGGTGAACAGAATCTCAGTTCTGCACCACAAGCCTCGCACGACTGAAGTTCCCATGTCTATACAGTCATATTTATATGAAAATATTTTTAGAAGATTTTTGAATTTTTTTTGAAGATTTTCTTTTAATAATAAATAAAAATTTCTAAAATCTTTAAAAAAAAATGGAAAATCTTCAAAAAAAATATTCAAAAATCTTCTAAAAATATTTTCATATAAATATGACTGTATAGACATGGGAACTTCAGTCGTGCGAGGCTTGTGGTGCAGAACTGAGATTCTGTTCACCGGTTGCCATGCTCGGGGAAAAAAATGACAACCTCGGGTAGACTTTGAAATGTATCTTTATGTGAAACGTTTTATGCCAAGTGTACCTTTATGTCAAATGTACCTTTATGCCAAGTGTACCTTTATGTCAAACGTACCTTTATGTCAAATGTACCTTTATATCATATGTACCTTTATGTCAAATGTATCTTTCTGTGAAACGTTTTTATGTGAAGTGTACCTTTATGGCAAATGTACCTTTATGGCAAATGTACCTTTATGTGAAGTGATTTTATGTCAAATGTTTTATGTGAAATGAATTTATGTTAAATGATATTATGTCAAATATTACTGATCCGGTTTGTACATCCCCATCTACTTTCTTTATAATAGTTAAAATCCGTTTTCTTCTATCTAATTCTAAACCCCTTGAAGGAATTGTTTATCGGCGGTTTCCCTTAAAGAGCCTAGCGAGTAATGAATCCCCTCCTCCTGTTACTTTAAAATAATGTGAAAATAAGAGAGTTTCTTAGTATTTTACCTTAGGTTAGTTTAGGTTGAAAAAGGGTTAGGGTCTCCACAGGGGTTAGGTGTTAAAGAGAAGAAAAATACCACCATCCCCTCCCGCCTTATTTTTGATTTATTTCAAAAGGTTTAGTGCACGCTAAGCACTTTAAGAGAAATCACCGTTTGCTCGTGCTCATTCAAAAAATCACCAGAGGGAGTAAAAAATACGGCACGCACTTTTATGGCATATTATGCGCACCCTGTGTTCGTTATTGACATAGCTTTAAAACGAAATCTTATTAATATTGTCATCCTTGTTATTAACTTTATTTCATCCTGTTTTTTCGCTCTAATAAACTTTACTACACTTATTATGTTACATCAAATTAATATTTAATTAGAAGATTAATTATATGTTATAAATAATAGATATTTGTAGTTAAGGAATTTTATATTAGGAAATATATCATGTTTTAATAATTAGCTACTAATTACTTAGAAGTAGTATGAGTCATTTGTTTTTAAGTCGAAACTGCTCTATAACTTTTAACAGTTTTAATTTACTAACCATAAAGATTGTAGAATACATTAAATAAAAAGCATGATAAGGTTTAAAATACTTAGCAATTTTATGACAAGCCGACAATTTTTGTCAAAAAGGATAAAAAACATTGTAAGTTCGGACATTCTGGTAACGATTATAGAGCTGCTACGTTTTCAAAATCGATAGGACAACTCTTACATGACTAAATTAACGATAAAGCTATCCGTTACGAACGGATGGACCAAACCAAATTATAGAAAAGCTTTGAATTTTAAAAACTATCCTAGTTAGCAAATAAACATTAGATTTTAGATTTGTATTGCTTCCTCTTATTATTAAAATCCCATTACAAGATAACTTTGGAGATAGAAGAAAAAGTAAATGTACTAAGAAAACGCCATCGCCAAATAAGCAATTTTATAATATCGTTAATAACACTACAGGAAGAATTTGTTAATTTCCTAAAATGTAAACGATCTAAAGTATCTATTCAATAAAACGACATAAATTGATAAATTGATAAATTTTGTTATATGTTTCAAATTATTCTGTAGGTTATTTTTTTTCCTTTTTAAACTTTAATTAAAAATGTAGTGGGGATGGGTGGACTTACTTATCACCTTAAGTGCCCCAAGAGGCTTTTAGGGGGCGTAGCCGCTTGTATATTTATAATATAAATAATATAATGAACAGAATATCAAGTTGAATATCCCTACATTCTAGAAAGCTACCTACAGCCGTGTTATTATTAACCTTAGCAGCGGGTTTCCGTTTAGGATACAACTTATGTAATTAAATCATTTTAATCAGAAACTATTTCAATCTATACGTAGATTTATATATGTATTTACTATGTCATTTAATTAGATTTGTATTAATTCCAACCTCACTGTGAAATTATATAAGGTGGTAGTCTTTTTCACCTATGCTAAGCCCTGGCGTACCCTATATAACCTAACATAACCTACTCTAAAGATCTAATGGGAATAGTCCCTTTCGTGGCAACGCCCCTTAAGGGGCGATCCGTCGTATTTTTAAAATGGCTTTTTATAGGTTATTTTAGGTTAGGTTAGGTTAAATTGGGTTAGGTGATTTCCCCACAGGGTTAGGCAATTGGCCCTGTAGGGTTAGAGCCCCCCGCAGGGGCTAGAAATGGAAGAAAAGCTACCGTAAAAAATACGAAGAATCGCCCCTTAAGGTGCGTTGTTACGAAAAGGACTATACCCGATTTAATAATACAGAAATAAATAACACTCCACCCAGGGACGTGCAATGGGGGGGGGGGGGTAAGGGAGTTATTACCCCCCCCCCCCAAAAAAAAAAGCTAAAATAAGGGCAAGGAAAATCAGAGCTCAACAAGGCACTCTAAGGAAATATGCAGAATTATGATTTAAAGTAATTTTTTAAAGGAGTAATGAATGCTGGTATGTACCAGGGAGGGAGGGGACATCGGACACTAGTCCCCAAAGTCTTAAATTAAAGTTTTCTTATTCGTTGGGGTGGGGACTTTTAATGAATTTTTAATCGTTGTTTCATATAATTGAGTGTCAATACAACTCAACCACATATTGTATTACAGAAGAGATAATTTTGTGTAACATCATTGGGAATGTCAATCAATTTATCGGCGATTTTCTTATCCTTTTTGATTCCTGGATTTGTACTGTATGTTCTTGGGTATCATTTAAAACCTAAGTACTCAGAAATAGAAAGGGAAATGGGATTACTTTTAAATCAGTGTTTACTCAATGCTACTTGTATGAAGTAGCCCAGAAATCAGATAGAGTGGGGACATTTGGCTGTTTAATGCGTTAGTCCTCAAGGTTTTATAATAACGTTTTCTGATTCGTTAGCTCAACAACTAAAACTATGGGGACTTTTAGTGAGTTTTGATTGGTTGGTTTAATTTAATGTCCAAACGTTTCAACCACTAATCATAACATCTACATAAGGAGCAATTTTATGTATCATCATTGGGGAAGTACATAAATTTATCGGCCATTGTCTTAACCCTTTAGATTCTTGTATTCTTAGTGTATTACACTCAGTGGCGTGCCATGGGGGTGTAAAACTTGAGTCTTCCTTTTTTTAATTTAAGGGGATTGTTGTTTGTTGACACCCCCCTGCTCCCCATTATCACATATGATTACAGGATTTTTTATCAAATAAGTTTATAGGTAATTGTTGAGTTATGGAGGAAATGTTATTTTTTTTTGGAAATGCATAAACGCCTTTTAAAAAGAATCCTAAAATATTGAGTAAGAAATTGTGCACTTTTCATGGATTAGATAAGATATTCAACTATTTCAATCCATCTAAACCATGCGCGTGCAGAAGGGGGGGGGGGGGCGTAGATGGGTGTAACCAACCTTTCTCAATATTTATATTGGTTGGTAGACCCCCTTCTTTTTCTTACAGGTCTTAGGGGCGCAGCTGTCATTCTATGATATAGAATAGTAAGGATTTCGTTTGTCTATTAAGATCTCGCTAACTAGATAAAAATCCATTTTATCGTTTACACTACCTAACCAACAACTCGCGGACAGAATACAATTTTGTGCAAGCCGCGTATTGAAAACAAAAGCAGGTAGATACTCAACTTTCTTAAAATGATAAATCATAGAAAACTGTCAGAAACAATTCCATATTCTGTTTGGCTTACCAGGGATCTAAAGGGATAAGACAATGGCCGATGAATTGGTGTACATCCCCAATTACGATACATAAAATTACCTCTTCTGTAGATACAATTAGTGGTTGAAACGTTTGGACACTCAACTAAATTGTTCAATCATTCAAAATTTGAGTCCCCAAAAATACTAAACAAACGAATTGGAAAACGTTGTTATAAAACTTTGGGGACTCTCACTCCCTGATGGCTTACCAAGGACAGGGATACGGCAACTTCAGACAAAATATTCACCACCCAACAAAGATCATTGTTAAGAAAAAAAGTTTTTAATTCTTAAAAATCTTACAATATATATGACTTCTAGTACAACAATAATACCATATACAATAAACAATCGATTTTATTTAAGATAGTTTTGCTTTAGGTTTCATATACCCTTATGTATATCAGTATCAATAATAATTCGCTGTTTAATTAGTTATTTTTTTTTATAAAAATTGTCTCTCTTTTTTATCCAGATCTTAGCTTTTATTATAGAATTTCATATTTAGAGTATTTGAAACTTAAAACCAAACATCCATGGCAGGGGCGTCCAAGCTTTTTTATTTTATTTGGGGGGGGGTGAAATTTTGAAAATAAAATTTTTTTTTTTTTTGGGGGGGGGGGTAAAAATTGAAATTCTAAAATTTTGAACCCCCAAATTTTTTTGGGGTGGGGGGTTATCACCCCTTTACCCCCCCCCCCTCTTGGACGTCTATGATCCATGGCATTTTCTTCTCAATTTTTGGTTGAGTTTTCAAATGTCAGTTTTTAAAAAGGCAATAAAATAAAGCTTTTTATGTACACCTAGATATTTAAGACCCCTTACAACTTGTTTCCAATCAATGATATTTCTGTTGTTGAGTAGTATGTATGAAGAGATCAGAGACAGAGAGGGTGGGGACAATGGGCTGTTTAGTGTTTATTACACTAGTCCCCAAAGTTTTATAATAGCGTTTTCTTTATCGTTTGCTTAACAACTTTGGGGACTTTTTGTGAATTCTAATTGGTTGGATCCTTAAGTTGAGTGTCCAAACATTTCAACCATTAATTGAAGTCTACAGAATGGCTAATTTTATTTATTTTCATTGGGGATGTAAATCAATATATCGACCATTGACTTATCCCTTTAGATCCCTGTGAAGAGATAGAGATAGGCCTTTGCAGTTAAGCACAAAGTGTTTATAGAAATCGGACAATAAATAAGAATTCCCAAATTAGCAGAATGTATAATTCTCTCTTAAACTTCTCAGTATAACATAGATAATATTAGGAATGCTTTTAGTATTGGAAAGAGTCTTAACAACTTTATTCATAAAAACATAGATAAGGTAGAATAGATCTTAGCTTTCCAAGAATATATGGACCGAAAGGCCAAACTAGTTTGAGACGAAAAGTAATACAGACATAACTTCTTAAAATTCAAAAAAAATAAATACATAACATTAGCATAAAAATAGTCTATTTAACGGGATTTCTAGAATAAAGCAATTATAAATTAATTTACATTCCCAATTATGATACACAAAATTACCTACCCCTTATTTAGATTATTAGTGGTTGAAACGTATTGACACTCAATTTAATGAACCAACCAATCAAATTCAACTAAAGTTGTTAATCTTAAGATTAAGAAAACGTTATCATAAAACTTTGGGGACCATTGTATTAAACAGCCCAATGTCCTCTCCCTCCCTGCATTTAGTCTTTTTTGTAGGTTTTACAGAACACCTTGGGCCTAGCGTGGTGTGGTGTGAAAATTTATATTCCGTGACTTGGCATTGCTTCCCCCCCCCCCCTCCAACATCTTATTATTTATACAAACTTTCAGCCCCAACCCCCCACTGATATAGAACCCCATACAAAAATTTCTCTACCCCCTTCATATACATACACATACTTCAGACAATATGTATTAGGTTGTTCTTAAGAAAAGAAAAAAAATGTTATAGTTCAACTAATAAAAATTTCTTTTTATACTTTCTTAAAGAATGATAAATTATATGTTACTAGCTGTTACACCCCTAGAAGCCTCTAGGGACACTCTTAATTAAAATATATTTTTGGGGTGGAGGGTAGAGATACCCTTCCACAAAATAGTTTAAAACCTTCCCTGGACCTAAAAGAAGCTTCACTGGAAAGAAGAACCATATCAGTTCAGCGGTTGGCGAGATCCTTTGTTACAGACAAAAAAACGTCTACTACATTATATAATAGGATTACGTCCATTTTAAACATGTTGTTTTATAGCTTTTTTAACAAAATTTTTTTATGTGATAGTATAATCCGATTTATCTGATTTTTGGAATACTGATTCCTAGGACAACAAAGTACAATGTTATAAGCAAAGCGTCTCCATAATCAATTCCCAAAAATGTAAGTATGTCCTTAATTATTATCCCTTATTTAATAGTTTTTCAACAAATTTTCTTACAATTCTTATTTGACATTTATACATTTATGTTGTGATTTTTTAGTTCTGATTTATTATCTGATTTATTTAATTAAAATGTTAAGAAAACGACATTGCTGATTATTTTTTTTGCTATTTTGCATGGTCATTTCTATATATGAAAACGGGACTATATCCATGAATACATATGGAAAACTATATTTCTTTCATTGGACTTTAAATAGAGAGATAGGCAATGTGTAATTAAAAATATGTAAGTTTGTTAATTTCTTAGTACATCTATATAAGGTAATTCAAATTTCCCCGATTTTTAACGGATTTTCACTTTTAATTGAAATGTATTTGACACAAGTCCTTATTTTGAAATATGGTATTAAAAACAATTCAAAAATGTGCCTATTCGAATATTAAAGATTTAGGGTTTGATTTTCTTTCATTTTCCTCTCCCTGTGGCTCTGAAGTGGAGCATTGAAATAAAACTACTCATGGAGAAACTTTTTAAATTGGTGACAAAATTTAAGCACTGACAACCTATACACTGTAATACATAATTATTTTGAAAATAGGATAAGGGACCCAAGAATATAAAGGGATAAGACAAAATGGCCTTTTTTGTAGATTACAATAAGTTGTTGAAACGTTTGGACACTCAACTTAATGACCCAACCAATCAAAATTTAATAAATGTCCCCAAAGTTGTTACTCCAATGAATAAATAAACGTTATCATGATACTTTGGGGACTTATGCACTTCTCCCTCCCTGGGGTACCAACAAAATTATCAGTTAGAAGTTTAGAGGGTTATTTTCTCAAGGCTAAAGTGTTGATAACAATGACATACCCCCCTTCTTCCTAGCTCAATACCTGTCCTAGGCCAACATAAAAATTTCATGGGAATTGTTTAAGGTTAAGCCGTTAACGAGATTTTGCTTGACAGAAAAATTGAAATGAGAAATGCGCTACTAACATTTCTTTATAACTTTATCCTACTGTTGATCATCTCAAGAATGATAGCACCTGTTTTATTAATGCATTGTGTTGGTCATCTCAAGAATGGTAACACCTGTTTTATTAATGCATTGTGTTGGTCATCTCAAGAATGATAGCACATGTTTTATTAATGCATTTTGTTGGTCATCTCAAGAATGGTAACACCTGTTTTATTAATGCATTGTGTTGGTCATCTCAATAATGGTAACACCTGTTTTATTAATGCTTTGTGTTGGTCATCTTAAGAATGGTAACATCTGTTTTATTAATGCTTTGTGTTGGTCATCTTAAGAATGGTAACATCTGTTTTATTAATGCATTGTGTTGGTCATCTTAAGAATTGTAACACCTGTTTTATTAATGCATTGTGTTGGTCATCTCAGATAGGTAACACCTGTTTTATTAATGCATTGTGTTGGTCATCTCAAGAATAGTAACACCTGTTTTATTAATGCTTTGTTTTGGTCATCTTAAGAATGGTAACACCTGTTTTATTAATGCATTGTGTTGGTCATCTTAAGAATTGTAACACCTGTTTTATTAATGCATTGTGTTGGTCATCTCAGATTGGTAACACCTGTTTTATTAATGCATTGTGTTGGTCATCTCAAGAATGGTAACACCTGTTTTATTAATGCTTTGTGTTGATCATCTTAAGAATGGTAACACCTGTTTTATTAATGCTTTGTGTTGGTCATCTTAAGAATGGTAACATCTGTTTTATTAATGCATTGTGTTGGTCATCTTAAGAATTGTAACACCTGTTTTATTAATGCATTGTGTTGGTCATCTCAGATAGGTAACACCTGTTTTATTAATGCATTGTGTTGGTCATCTCAAGAATAGTAACACCTGTTTTATTAATGCTTTGTTTTGGTCATCTTAAGAATGGTAACACCTGTTTTATTAATGCATTGTGTTGGTCATCTCAAGAATGGTAACACCTGTTTTATTAATGCTTTGCTTACAACCATTTATTTCAAATAAACTTACAAATACCTGGATATGCCAATGGAGGTTGATTTTTTTTTCACTTCAAAACTTTACTTTTGGTAAGCTTTATAACATGGTACATGGTACAATCGAAAAAGGGGGATTTAGGTTGTGCTAAAATTCCGTAGCGGTGTGAGTTAAAATAGAAGTAGAACTTTAGAATTTGTATGGTAATTGCTCTAATATAGTACATATCCACGTTATACCCCATTAAAGCAACTGCCATGCCAAATTTTAAATTGTAGACTTTTAGAACTAATATTTGATTCTTTTGTTTATAAAACATCAATCAACAACTAATTCAAATGAATTTCAGATAAAATATATAAACAAATGAATCCTTATCATGAAATAATCTAAATTAAACTCAAAACATAAACATATTGTATATCAAATTATCCTGATCATTTAATCATTCAAAGAAATATTAATCTAATAAATCAAATAAGATGATTTTAATTTGATAGCCTTTATATTCTTTAATTACATATTGCAGTAATGATTCTTATTTGTAGCTATATACAGGGATCTAAAGGGATAATACAATGGCCGTTAAATTTATGTACATCCCAAATTATGATAAACAAAATTACCCCTTTCATTGATTACAATTAGTGGCTAAAACCATTAAACAATTTTACTAAATGAAACAACCAATTAAAATAGTCCCCAAAGTTGTCCACGATTAGGCAAACGTTTTTTTTTATAAAACTTTGAGGACTAGTATAATAAACAGCCCAATGTTCCCTTCCACGAAATAAGATGATTTAAATTTTGATAACGCCCCTAGAGGCTATAAATTGTTCTTAAAAGAGGTAGGGGGGGGGGAGAGGTTTTTTGCTTGCTTGCTTGGGGGGTGGGACACTTCCAACCTCCCCAAAAATGAAAAATCCCCCACATTTTTTTTTCTTATGGGGAAGTTAGTTCACATAAAACTACTGGCGGCAGCACTAGTAGTACTAAATTTTTTTTTAAATTACCTCTTGGGGCAAAGCCCCTAGAGTCTAGGGGCGAAGCATATGTTAAAATTATATATCAAATGAGGAACAACTAAGAAAAGTGCCAGTGTTTTGTAACAGGGATCTAAAGGGATAAGACAATGGCCGAAAAATTGATGCAAATACTCAATGATGATACACTAATTAATATCTTCTGTAGATTACAATTATTGCTTAAATCGTCCTTAAACTTTATTAAAAAAAACTTTGGGGACTAGTGTATTAAATAGCTAATTTTCCCCATTTTTCCTGGTTTTGTATTCTTTTTACTGCATCTTGTAAATGTCTGCAGTCCCTAATTAATTCATTAGATTCATTGTAATTTGACCCAATTACTTAGTAGACCCATTCTTACTACTAACTTTAATCAAATAAAAAGGCAGGGATGTAAAGGGATAAGATAATGGTCGATAAATTGTTGTACATTCCCAATGATGATTCTCAAAATCGCCCCTTTCAAGATTATAATTACTTGTTGAAACGTTATGACTTCAACTTAATGAACCAACCAATGTAATTACAATAAAAGTCCCCAAATTTGTTATGCCAACAAATAAGAAAACTTTACTATAAAACTAGTGTAATAAACACCCTCCTTCCCTGTGTAATTATTATTTAATCATCACATCTATTCTATTAAATGTGTTATATTGATATGATTTTTTATTTTTAGGTATGTTGTGTTTTAGAGTTACAGTAGTACAAGTTATGTCAACAATCTTTGGTGATCTTCATTTAGAAAGGTTTATTTTTTGTCTGTAGCTTAAGATTGCGATAACCACTGAACCAATTGAGTTCTCCATTTTATGAAAGCTTCTTATAGGTCCTTGGATTGTTTTAGCCTTTTAAATTTTTATATATAAGTTTGGTTTTAGGATATTTTTCTACTCTCCTTACTCCTTTTAATAAAGAGCGCAGTCTTTAGTTAGTACAAAGTAATAAATTAAAAATGGTTATATCTGTTGAGTGTTAAATAGTTGTCAAGGGAGGATTCTTTTTTAGTTCTGCAATATACCTATAATCTTTTTTAAATCAACACTTTGCAATTTACTAATAATATTTTATATTTTTTTAGTTGGCTTCACAACCTTTGGGACATTTATTTATTTAACTTTAATTGGTTGGTTCATTCAGTTGAGTGTCAAAACATTTCAACCACTAATTTTAATCTACAGAAAGGGTAATTTTGTGTATCATCATTGAGGTTTTACATTAATTTATTGGCCATTGTCTTATCCCTTTATACCCCCGAACTATATTAGTCAAGGCTATTGGGAGATCTTACCTAACTCACAGACAAACATGTATCTACTTATATATCTTCTATTATATATAGGGAAAAAACAATGGCCAATAAATTGATGTACATCCCCAATGTTAATCACAAAATTACCCCTACTTTGTATCACAATTAGAGATTGAAACGTAGTACAATCAACTTAATGAACCAACTAATCAAAATTCAATGAAAGTCCACAATGTTGTTAAGCCAACGAATAAGAAAATGTCATTACAAAACTTTTGGGACTTTTGTAATAACCAGCCCAATGTCCCCTACCTTCCTAAGCTACTTTACCTATGCTGATAGTAAATTCTATTTGAGTTAACCTAATATAGAATTATATTTTTAAATCCTGCTTTAGTACTTAAAGTAATACAGATAAACTAAAGTTATAGGGATATGTAAATGAAAGATAAAATGTTTTTAAATAATACAATATGAAAATTATCTATACTAATCTAGTAGATTTTATCATTACAATTTTAAAAGCGAAGCTTTTCTAAAATTATGACTGGTCTGTCCATCCGTATCGGTTAGCCCTTTTCGTTAATTTAGACATGATAGAAATGTCATATCGTACATTTTTGTTAAAAACTTATATTCTGCTTATTCAGTTCCGACACTCTACAAGAGTGAATGTTCGTTTGTACCGTTTTAGAGCTTCGCTTTTATGGACGTTGTCATCCTTGTTTAATTAAAATTGGTCAGGCGTATTATATCTAATTTTATCTCGATTATTACATAATACTTTTATGCGTAATTTTATTTTTTTTAAAGTAATAAGTAATAATTTTTATCTCTTAAACTAGTTTTTATGAGTAATCATTTCGTCATAATTTGATAGAAATCCAGTGATCTAAATGGATAAGACAATGACCGATAAATTGATGTACATTTCCAATGATGTAAAATACCGCTTCTGTAAATTATAAAGACAAAATTGTCTGCAATCTTTAGGGTCTTTTAAGACAGAGGGAGGTATTTGTTTGTTGTATGTATTTTAAAATTTATTGTTTTACAGACAGAAAAGTTGTAAAGAGGTATTGCTACAACAAAATGAAATGAAATGAGTTTGCGCGGCTAATTACTTTTTAAGCCATCACGAAGTGGGGTGGAATTTTAAAGCTCTATGATTGAAATAATCTATTTTAGTTATTAAGTCATGCATGTAGAGTTTTAATAGAAGGTAAATGTACACAAAAATCAGCATGATGCCTTATAATTGTCTTAAGATCTAGATTAAACCGCAGACCTTTTTACTAAGGCTTAACATTTTTTGCAAGTATTTGGCTATAAGATATTTTCAGAGGGTTTTTTAACACATTGGAATAGTTATTTATTGAATTGTTTAATAGACAGGGATCAAGTCAAGCTGAGTATGCCAATAGCCTGTTTTGGCACACGGTACTTGACTTGGGGGAATATTGGCATACTCTACTTGACTAGGGGGAATATTGGCATACTCTGCTTGACTAGGGGGAATATTGGCATACTCTGCTTTACTTATCAAGATATGCTTTTCCTAGAATTTTGAAATAATTTATGTATATATACTAGCGGCTTCACCCCCGCCCCACTCTCGATGTCTCTAGGGGCATTTGAGGGAAGGAGAGAGCTGAAAATCTCCTTTACATTTAAGTTTTAAAAAGAAAAACTATGTAACAAAATCATGGTATTTTGAAGGACCAATAAGAAGCTTCATTGAAAGAAGAATCATAACAGTCCATCGATTAGTGAGATCTTTTATTTTGAAATTTTAATAGTTTTAGGCTAATTTTCGTAACTTTTCTACTACTTGGAATAGAGAGCTCCTAGATGCTAGGGACGCAACTGCTATTTTATATATTTTACGTACATAAAGTAGTAAATTTGTAGGTTGAATCAGATGACAACCTATATAATAAATATTAGACTTAAATGAATATTCTTAAATCCTGAGTCATGATCATACAAGTAGCGAAGCTACTCTATAGTTAACTTTTTCTAATCGTGCAGTCTATCATTTTAAACTTTTTCCCCCACATTTAGAGTCAGTCCATTAAGTAGCCAATTTTCGTATGTTAAATAAATGTACTTTCGAATTTATACCTTTAAATATGACAATATTACATGTTGTTATTTGACTTTAGACAGAACTTCTATAAATATCATCATTCTTGTTTCTGTTTAATATGATCCTTTGTAATAAATTCCAATATGTTATATAAAACAATTTCTAAATTTCCATTTCCTTATCCATAATTTTTTCGGCCTTTTTTAACCATTCAGTTACGGGAAACATTAATCCCCTAATCTCTTAATAATTCTCATCTCCGCCCACTTTTAGGACATACATATATTTATATCAATAACAAGGATGACAACATCCAAGAAAGCGAAGCAAAAAAGCTCAAACCCACAGACAAACTAACTTAAACGTATTATAAACGTTAAATATGATATTAAAAGTTTAATTTATTTTGTTATTTATGTATAAAATTGTGTCTTTTGGTAAATAAATCGGAAAATATGTTCAATTCATCTTTTTTTTTTATTTTTTTTTGTCATGCTGCTTTGTTTGATAAACTATTGGCATACTATGCTTTACTTGATGAAATATTGGCACACGCTACTTGACTTGGGGGAATATTGGCATACTCTACTTGACTAGGGGGAATATTGGCACGCTCTGTTTTACTTGTTGCCATTGGCACATTCAGCTTGACTTGATCCATAGACAGTTCTTCGCGGAGAACAAAATGTTAAATTATAGAATTAATACCCGTCTTGGGCTAACATAGCTGGTATTAATATCATGATCAGTAGAAAATTGTCTGTAAAACGATAGATACAGAATTAAATTTTTCTGTATGGCTGAGAACCGGTTCTAATCCAGCCGATATTAATCGGTTTGGACGCCATACTAGAAAAAAGGTGACCTTACAAAAAAACTTCTTACATAAAGCATTAAGACAATAGCACGTATGATAAACCTATCTATAATACAAAGTAGAACGATGTCTGTCTGTCTGTCTGTTTGTTTGTGTGTTTGTTTGTAGCGAAGGATCTCGCCAACCGCTGAACCGATCGGGTTCTCTTTTACAGGGTAGCTTCTCATAGTTCCCGGGAAGGTTTATAACTATTTTCTTGGGGGGTGGGACACCCCTAACCCCCCCCCCCAAAAAAAATGAAAAATACCCCCCCCCCCCAAAAAAAAAAGTTCTAGAGGCTAGGGGCGAAGCCGCTAGTTTTGTAAATAACAACAAAGATAATTGAATTATTTGAGTATACACATACTGACAGACCATTTACAAATTAAAGGAGTAGCTTCGGTACTAAAAACTGATGAATTTTCAATAAAAAGATTTTAAAAATGATTTTGCTGATTCATACATACGTGCACAAATAAAACGTGAAAATAAGTTTTGAAACAAAAAGAAACTTTAACAACTCTAACAAATAGCTGATTTTACAGAAAGAAAATGGCTAAAAAACAATTTTATAAAACTTTTTTACTTTTTACAAGGTTGCTTTGAAAGAAAAATAAATATTGCTTAAGTTACTAAAATAAAATTTTTTTGTATGGTTTTATAAAGAAAGAAATTAAGCATTTGAAGTTCATTTATGTTTAGAACCGGTTTGATTCCAGCGGAAAATTATCGGAATCAGATTCATTAACAAATTAATTTTCCAACATAGCTTCGAAACCGATTAATGCCCGCCGGATAAGAACCGGTTCTCAGCAATACTGAGAAATCATGTAAAGCATCGTATTACAGACAATTTTATGCGGATATTAAAATGAAAAAATATAAGATTTAAACCAGACTTGTTAGCCCAGTGGCGCCGGAGGACCGGGCAAACAAAACTTGTTTTAATTTTATGATTTTCATATTAATATTCATGGAATATTGTCTGTAATACGATACTCTAACATGATAATTCAGTACGGCTGAGAATCGGTTCTAATCCAGCGGAAATTAATCAGTTTCAAAGCAAAACTAGAAATTCATTTTTTGACACTATTGGCATTTGGTTGAAGATTTATTTATTTTTCATTGTCCCATCCCAGTACTCCTAACTACTACAAAACGTTATAGTTGTGGGAACGGTGGTCTTGTAGCTTCAAAAAGCATAATATAACCTCAGGATTTGTAGTTGAAATAAGCCTAAAAACCTCTTTTAGCTTGATATTTTTAAAACCGCCATTTTGAGGGTGCAGATGGGCGCTAAAGGTAAAAATTAGAACAAAGAGAGGGCAGGTGAAAAAATACAAAATTGATGCATGAAAAGGTGTACTAAAAATATTTCATTTTTCGAGAAGGAAACAAATACATTCTTAAACCTTTAATGGTTTAACTTTGGCTCATAACTTAATAAAAGCTTTTCTATAATTAGGGTCGGTCCGTCCGTCCGTCCGTCCGTCCGTCCGTCCGTCCGTCCTTAACGGTTAGCTCTTTTTGTTAATTTAGACATGATAGAATTGTTCTTTTGATTTCAAACTTTGTATGATGATTTCTGTAACAGTATCCTGTTTTTAGGTTTTGCAAAAATTTACTTATAATTTTGTTAAGACTTGAACATTTATATTCTTCTAATTCAGTTCTGACTCTCTAAAAGTGTAAAGTTCCTAACATTTCAGAGCTTCGCTTTTATGAATGTTGTCATCCTTGTTTTAAAAGCACAACTTTTCTTTTGAGGACATACAAACGAGTTCTGTCATATGTGTGTTCAAAAAGTTTGTCGTATTTTACTGTACTGTAGTTTATCATTCTTTTTCTAAAATAAAATTTTTTTTTCGCTTTTTTTTGGACAAAATAATCTATGTTAGAAATCATGCTGTGCTTTAAAAAAGTAAATTTTAGGGGGGAAGTAGTCTATCTACATTTTGGACACAACCCGAAAAAAATCGGTTAGGAAAAAATGGGGATAAAACGAAATGGACAGTAAAAGGAATAATTTCTATGGAAGGTAAAACACCCCAGTCCCCCCCCCTCCCTTCAACACCACAAAAATTAATATTAAACATTTATTTGTCCTATTGTATAAAGTAGTTAGCTTTTTTTGTCTGTACTGAAAGATCTCGCTAAGCTTTTTTATTTTTATAAATAAGTGTGGGTATGGTTTTAGACTATATCTGCCATTCCATATCCCTTCGAATAAAGAGCCCCTAGATGCTAGGAGAGCAGCCGCTAGTATGTAATAAAACAATAATTTTTATCCTCATAATGAATACTTTTTTAGTGCAGATAGATTTTAATAATAATAGATGTACATATAAAAATCTTCGAAAAAAATTTGAAAATCTGGGTATGAGGGGAAGGCTACACTCTCAATTAGTAGGATAATACTTGAAGTATCCTATATCTAAATTGCTGTAATCAAATAAAAACGTATTTTCAGTTTAGGGTGAAAAGTGTTAAAAACATAACAGTTCATTCCAAAAAATAATTTTTTCCCTGATAGATGGTGTTGATTATGTTTTTAGCTAATTGCAAAAGTGTCCGCAGGGCGGCGGTTTTTTTCGATTTCTCTGAGGAGGGTGGTGGTACCCTTCCCTAAAGTAGGCATAAACCTTCCTTGGACCTGTGAGAAGCTACCCTGTTAAGGAGAATCCGATCGGTTCAGCGTTTAGCGAGATCCTTCGTTACAAACAAACAAACAAACGAACAGACAGACAGACAGACATCGTTTGTATTTTAGATAATCGCATTAACCAATTGGCATGATTTAATAAATTGACATACTGATATTAAATTAAATTATAGAGTAGCTGCTCAATTAAAGTTAATGAATTGGAGTGACATGTTTTGTATATATGACACAAGTGATATGTCTGTGTAACCAGGGAGGGAGGGGACATTAGGCTGTTTATTACACTAGTCCTCAAAGTCTTAAAATAATGTTTTCTTATTTGTTAGCTTAACAACCTTGTGGACTTTAATTAAATTTTGATTGGTTGGATTATTTTGTTGATTGTCCAAACGTTTCCACTAATTGTAATCTACAGAAGGGGTAATTTTGTGTATCATCATCAGGGATGTACAGGGATGTATTTTTCGGCCATTGGCTTATCCCTTTAGATCCCTGGTGTAACTTAATATAAACGATTCAAGTGCTCCCAAAAACCAGTAAAATAATTTTTAAATATTTTTTTTGGTCAAAACGCGCCATAACTAGAGACCTTAAAGGTTGTACATACTGCTTCTATGTCAGTTGTGTGAAAATGACCCCAAAACAGGCATAACACATTATAACGTACGACTACTAACAGGGTTGTACTATTTGGCATTTATTTCGATAACGGGCCGCCCAATTGCCCAAAATGGGTTTTGGGCACCGTTTTGGGCAAATGTCGTAAAAAGCATATAAAAAGGATATAAAATAGCCTTAAACCATACTGAGACTTATTATTAAAAATAAAATAGCCTGAAACTATCTCAGGACCAATAAAAGCTCCACTAGAAAGGAGAACCATATCGGTTCAGCGGTTAGCGAAATCCTTCTCTAGATACAAAAAAGCTTACTAATTTATATAATAGTTCTTCTAGACAAAGGTCGTATAATCGTTGGGTTGACTTTAGTGCCTTAAGACTCAGTACAAAAGGTATCAATAAGTTATTATTAAAATTTAAATCTCAATCAAAAAGTATGTAAGCACACTTTTTGTTTACACTAACCCATTAAGAATCCCCAAAATTGTTTAAACACATCTATATACAAACCTTTGATCTCTTTAAACAGAAAAAAAGTTTGTTTATGTAAAAAAAGAAACAAAAATAATTGCAAGATAGTTTAAAAAAAAAAAAAAATAAGTTTGCTCTGATTAACTCTTAAGCAATCAATTTATTTTAGAAAGTGATTTTTATTAGACATGGATCTAAAGGGACAAGACAAGACAATGGCAGATAAATTCATTTTCATCCCCTTCTATAGATTATAGTTGTTGAAACGGTTGACACTCAACTTAATGAACCAACCTATCAATATTCTTTAAAAATTTCTTAAAGTTGTCAAGCCAACGAATAAGAAAACGTTATTATAAGTTTTAGGGATTAGTGTAATAGGCAGCTCAATGTCCCCTCCCTACCTGATATTTAGAACTTGTAATTCCAAATTGTCCGTCTATACAAGTACAAAAGGACATGTATGGAGTAGATTCGATTTTTAGAAATTTCATATTGATAAACTTAACAATGCAGAACTTTTTCATCTTTTATAGTTTTTATGAACAATGGCAGAATATTCAATAAACTTATATTCAGAAATTTAGGGATAGTGTTATGGATATTAAAATGAAAAATTATAATATTAAAACCAGTTTTGTTAGTCCCGAGGGATAGAATGCCCCGGCTAACAAAATTTGTTTTACTTTTATGATTTTTATTTTAATATTCGTGGAAAATTGGCTGTAATACGATGCTGTACCTAATTTTTCAGTATGGCTGAGAACCGGTTCTAATCCACCGGATATTAATCTGTTTCGAAGACATAATGGAAAACATATTTTATTTTTCTCAGATGTTAAAACAAATATTTTTTTGGCTTATTTTGAAGCTCCTTTTATCCCCCGCAAACATAGGTTAGGTATTATGGCCTTGATCCTATTTTAAAATCAGCATGTTTGTGTGTGTGAATGTGTGTATGTATAAGCGCTGACAGGAGGGAGGGGATTTAATCCTACTATTATAGGGAAATGTAGGTATTAAGTAATTTTCTATATACAATATCTATACATATATGTGTACCAGGGTTCTAAAGGAATAAGACAATGGCCGATGAATTGATGTGTATCTTCAATGATGATCCACAAAATTACCCCTTTTGTAGATTACTATTAGTAGTTGAAAAGTTTGGACAGTGACACTCAACTAAATGCAATAAAGTCCACAATGTTGTTAAGCCAATGAATAAGAAAACGTTATTAAAAGACTTTGGGGACTGGTGTAATAAACGGCCCTATACCCTCTTCCTTCCCTGTATATATACGTATTATATACCATGCCATGGAGATAAATTTTCAAATCTTTGGTTAAAATTTTGTATTTATTGATCAATATCTACATGTACATATTTCTTAATCTTAACAAAAATATCAATTTTGCATAAAGTTTCCTGTATAAATTAGGTATAATGATTATATTTGGGTCATGATTGGTTGGCTCATTTAGTTGAGTTTTCAAACGTGTCAACCACTTATTTTAATCTAAGAAGGGGTAATTTTGTGTATCATTATAGATATGCATTAATTTATTGGCCATTGTCTTATTCCTTTAGATCTCTATGTAACATATGTCAATATTATAGGAAAGGGCTTATTAAGGTTTGGGGTATTCTCTGAGAATTTATCATTTTATCATTTTCTTTAAAAAGGTTGATTTTAATAAACAAATATTAATAATTATGAATTATTACTTGTGTAATTGTATGTCACTAGGTAATAATTTAAAAACTACATGGTAAAGTTATTTAATCTTTTGATTAGACTAAATCAACCAAATAATTTATTTCTTATGAACTAACCAGCGGCTACGCCCCTAGAAGCCTTGAAGGTGGGAAAGTCGACTCTCCCAATTTTCAGTATGAGTTTTTAAATGAAAAAATAAAATAAAATACGGTGGTGGGTAATTTTTATTGGGAGGGTAAATAAATCCTACCTTAAAATAGTTTAAAATCTTCATTGTACCTTTGAGAAGCTTCACTGTAAAGAAGAACCATATCGGTGTAGCAGTTAATAAGATCCTTCGTTACAGACAAAAAAAACTTACTAATTTATATAATAGGATAGGATAGTACTTTATATTTGTAACAACAAATATTATTAAAAAATAAAATTAAAATTCTAGAGTACACAATTTGACAATCAAATAAAAGGAAAAATAAACAGATTTACAATAACATCCAACTGAGCTAAGCCTGACATCTATTCAAGTGTGTGTTTTAATCCTATAAGTGGCGCAGCATGCTTTGATAGTAGTACCATTCATAAGTAAGTTTTCAATTTTGCATAATATCAAATAAGAAACTAGCGGCTAGGAGCTATGTATTCGAAGTAGTAAGGAAAAATGAAAAATAGCCTTAAACCATCCATGGACCTATAAGAAGCTTCTATAAAATGTAGAACTCAATCAGTTATGTTGTTATTAGGTAAAATCTTAAGCTGCAGACAAAAAAACCTTAATGCTTTATATAATAGGAAAAAAAACTTGTTTTAAATTGTTAATTGAAATTTTGATATAAGGATGAAATTCAAACAATCATTTGCATTTGATATGACATTTTTTTTGACCTTGTTAAACAATTTATTTGTAAAGGTTATATAGAAAAATAAGCTACAAAAATTACTAGATATAAAATAAGAACTTATCATAAAGGGAATTTTGTTCTAAATGTTCGATTTTTATTGATTTATATATGTAGATAGATAGATTAAGGCCTAATATGATTGCTGGGTTAGATTGTGCTAATGTATTTCTGATTAGACCATAACTTTAGAACACTGCTCCTTAATATATTTAAGTTATAAATATATCTTTATATTATTACTAAACCCCGAACCACTCCATTATGCAATCTACATTTTCCTGGATATTTTGTCTACGGTAGTCCATAAGCGTACAGCTTTATAGTACATTGTTTCTATTTGTTAAAGCAACACGTATGGTAAAAGAAAAAGATTCTGTTTAAAGTAAAATGCTTATATTTCAATCAAAATCTATATTTTTGTATTTTTTACCGATCCACTTCATTATGCAAATCAAAAGAAAATCAATGAGAAAACGTTTGTTTTGCCCTTTTCTCCACTTTAAAAAATTAATTCTGATAAAATAACAATTTTTTAAGTGATTTATGCATTAATTATAATGAAAAACAGTTTAAGGTAGATTTTAATGATTTTTCTAAATAAGAAATAATTGAAAAAAAGAAATTCTATCCCTATTACTTTAGAGGACAGCTGCCGACCCCCAGTCTTATGGATGAAGCTAAATACATGTAAAAAATAAAAATTTGCCTGAAAAGTATACAAAAATGTTTTTTGATGTGTTAAAATAATACATTTTAAAATCTTGATTTTGAGGATGATGTCCTTTAAGATGCTCTTACTGGTGGTGATGGTGAGCTAAATGTTATCAAAGTGCATGCCCTTGAAGAAAACTTAAATATTGAACTATGGTCCAATTTTTGTAGTCATAGCAGCCTCCAGCCAAGCAATATTAAAAAAGAAAATAATTGCAATTTTAATTACTAAAATTCATAAAGTAAATAATTTAGTTTTTAGATAATGGTTATATTTCATGTCGAGAGGCTCCACTGGAGGCTGCTATGACTACAAAAAATGGTACATAGGTTAATAGACAAGTTGTTGTAATGGTCATGTACTTAGATAACATTTAGTTCACATTTACCACCAGTAAGAGCATCTTAAAGGCCATCATCCTCAAAATCAAGATTTTAAATGGATTTTTTAACACATCAAAAAACTTTTTTGTATACTTTTCAGGGTAATTTTTATCTTTAACATGTATTTAACTTCATCCATAAGACTGGGGGTCAGCAGCTGTCCTCTAAAGTGATAAGGATAGAATTTCTTTTTTTTCAATTAATTCTTATTTAGAAAAATCATTAAAATCTATCTGAAACTGTTTTTCATTATAATTAATGCATAAATCCCTTAAAAAATTGTTATTTTATCAGAATCATTTTTTAAAAGTGGAGAAAACTGCAAAACAAACGTTTTTTCATTGATTTTCTTTTGATTTGCATAATGACGTGTATCGGTAAAAAAAAAAATATAGATTTTAATTGAAATATAAGCATTTTACTTTAAAAATAATCTTTTTCTTTTATCATACATGTTGCTTTAACAAATAGAACAATGTACTGTAAAGCTGTACACTTATGGACTACCGTAGAAAAAAACATCCAGGAAAATGTAGATTGCATAATGAAGTGGTTCGGGGTTTAGATGAATATATTAAAATAGAGAGGGGGGACAATCGGCTGTTAATTACACTAGTCCCCAAAGTTTTATAATAACGTTTTCTTATTCGCTGGCTTAACAACGTTGGGGACAACTAATTTTAATCTACAGAAGGGGTAATTTTTTGTATCATATTCATCATTGGAATGTACATCAATTTATCGGCCATTGTCTTATCCCTTTAGATCCATGGAATGATGTGTGTGTGTGTGTGTGCAGTAAGATCTCGTAGACGGTTTGCTTGTTTGGTTTAAATTTTTAAAGGAAGCTTAGAAAATGTCCAAGGCAAGCTTTGGGCTCTGGCTGAAAGGAGGGCGGGGTATGGGCCATTCCAACCGCCCTCCACATAAAATTTACTGCCCGAAGCTTTCCCATTTGAAATCTTTCGTTATTTTCATATTTGTCAAGAAAATGAAATGAAATGTCTAAATTAAGTTAAGGAGTTGTGTGTTTCCCCCTACCAACCTAATCTTGTCTTCTAATCATGTGTATCAAAAATACACCAACAACATCAATACACTGAAAAATGTGAATCAATACAGGGATCTAAAGGGATAGGACTATGAACGATAAATTTATGTCAATCCCCAATGATTATACCCAAATTTAACCCTTCTCTAGATTACAATTAGTTGTTGAAACGTTTGGACACTTAACTTAATGAATCAACCAATCAAAATTCAATGAAAAGTTGTTAAGCTAACGAATAAGAAAACGTTATGATAAAACTTTGGGGACTGGTATAATAAACAGCCCAATGTCCCCTTACTCCCTGGAAACAATAACATAGCGGGACCTTTCACACCAAAAACATTTTAAAGGAAAAAGATTTTTCCACATTTTACATGTGTTCGTAAACTTGATTTATAACCTTTTATAATGTTTCTTATAACATTTAGGTATAATCTAAAAATCGTCCAAACTTTATAGCCATTCGTTTGTAAGAACATTTTAAAACTTTTTTTGGTACCTCATTTCAAATGATTAAAATGTGTTATATTATTAATATTTTCTATAATATTCGTTTGTCTTTTGTCTTATTGATAAGCTTCGTTTTATGGATGACAAGATCCTTGTTAAATAATAGCTTTAAATGTGCATGTAAACTTTAATATTACGTGTTTGAATTATGTTTAAACTCTTTTTTTTTTTAATTTTAACAACATTTAATAATAATCAGTCTGTGAAGAGAAAGATGGCGTCAATATATTTCATTGAATCCAGGCAGATCGACGGACAGACCCTATAGTAGCTGCACTACTTGATTTGCATCACGTTATTTAACACGATAAGTTTTTTTTTGTATGCGTTAGGTATTGTGTTAGAATAAAGGAATTGTGATTTGTTGAAGATTTAGTAAAAAAGACTTTGTACTTCAATTATATTTCATTTCTCTCCCAATTATGATAAACAAAATTACACCTTTTTTAGATCAAGAATATTGAGAAAAAGTTTGGATTCTATTACTTAATACAACCCAATCCTTATCTAGCCTTAAATCCTCGAAATCTTTAATAATCTGAGAGAGAGAGGGGACAGTGGGCTGTTTATTACACTAGTCCCCAAAGTAATAAAATAGCGTTTTCTTATTCGTTGGCCTGACAGCTTAGGGGACTTTTAGTGAATTTTTATTTGTTGGTTATTTAATTGTGTCCAAACGTTTTACCACTAATTTAGATGTATATAGAAGGGGTAATTTTGTGTATCATCATTGGGGATGTACATAAATTGATCAGTCATTGTTTTATCCCTTTAAATCCCTGGGTAATAATACTCTTTTGATACGCCTCTGAGACTTTTTATCTATCCATTTATTCCAGCACTTAATTAAGTTACACATATAAGTATTATAGTTACCTACATATTACACATATACTTATCACTAAAAGATAAGGATGACAAAATACATCTTTTTCAATAACATGTTTTTTTTTATACTAATAGCGGCTGCACCTCTGGCATCTAGGGTTTCTGTGTTTAAAAAAGTAGGGAAGGATTAAAAAATTGTCCAAAACCAATCAAATTCATATTTATAAATCTTAGATAGTCTAAAACCATCCTGGGACCCATTAGAAGATTCACCTAAATGGAGAACTCGATCGGTTTATCAGTTATCGAAATCCTAAGCTACATACAAAAATCTTTATAAATACTTTATGTAATCCTTAAGGGGCATAGCTGCTAGTCGTACAAAAGTAATTGAAATACTTCGTAATGATACAATACATTTTGTCCCAATAAAGATTATATTCGTTGGCAGAATATGTTAAGATATTTTTTTCGTTAGATGAAATTATTCCCTCTGAACAAAAAAAAAGATTAAATATAAAGTTTCATTTCTTTAACTAATTCATTATGGCAGCTGTCTTAAAACATTAGAAATGTTTTAGAAATAGAAAAATAAGATGTTATGATAGTTTAATCCTATAATAAAAATATCATCTATATATAAAAGCTACAGGATGTCTCTCAGTCTGTCTGTGTGTACCTAAGTATCTCGCCAACCACTGAACCTATATGATTCTTCTTATAGCTTCTTATAACTATTTTGGAGAAATCGCCCTTAAAAAATGACTCCTAACCCAAAAAACAAACAAAAATTCTCTAAAACTAAGATTGAAAATTGGAGAGGGTCAACTAGAGGCCTCTAGGGACGTAGACTGAAGTATTTCATAATATAAGAAATACAAAATATAAAACTATAATTGGAGTAGACAAATTAATTGGTACCCAAAGTTGGTTGTAACCAATAATTTGATTTACGGCATTATGATCGATTGTCTTATCCCTTAAGATCTGTGGTTTTAAGAGTAGCTGCGCTCGAAAACACTTAATCTTGCTCATGAAATATAAAGGAGTGTTTGCTTTTTAAATGGACGCCTAATATATCAATTTAAAACAAGAACAATATGAAATCAGAGAGAGAGAGAGAGGGGACAATTGGCTGTTAATTACACTAGTCTCAAAAGTTTTATAATAACGTTTTCTTATTAGTTAGCTTATCAACTTTGGGGACTCCTTGATTTTGAATTTTGGTTAGTTGGTTTTTTAAGTTGCGTGTTCAAACGTTTCAACCACTAATTTCAATTTACAGAAGGAGTAATTCTGTGTATCATCATAAATTTATGCACATCCCAATGATGATACACAAAATCTGAGGTTACAATTAGTGGTTGAAACATTTGGAAACTGAACTAAATGAACCAACCAATCAAAATTAATAAAAGTGCTCAATGTAAATCAAACAAAGAAGAACACGTCATTATAAGACTTTGGGGAATAGTTTAATAAACAGCCCAATGTCCCTTCCTTTCCTTGGTTTTATACGGTTTGCACAATTTAAAACGCTTTTTATATTTGTTTATTTGTGTTGGTGCGTTTTTTCAATTTCCCTTCTTTGTTCAAATGCAAGTATATTAAGAGGGAGACAAACAAAGGAAAAAATGTTCTTAATATGCTTTGCTATTTTTATACGAGTAAAGCTATTTTTAAGCTTGTATTATTTGTTATGTTTTTTATTTTAAATGATTTTAAATGATTTTTAATTTCGATTTTTTTTAAAACTAGTATATTTATGTCTAAGGATAGGCATATTTTTTCCATGTAGAAATAAAACAATTATTAAAGACAATTTTCCGTGGATATTAAAAAGCAAATCTGGTATAGATTTATAATTTTTATTTTAATGTCTGTAATAAGATGCTATACATGATTTTTATTAAAGATTAATTGCTCTCTTTCAAACCGTTTTCAAGTTTGAACCATAATTTTTTCCAACTTTGTTGATATTTGTTAAATTTAAATGATTTCATCCTTGTTTTGATTTAATCTTAACAGTAAATTTTCCCATCTTAATCCCTACCAAAAAAAGGTAATTTTAGAACAACAAGGATGACAATATCGATAAAAGCAAAGCTCTGAAACTCTAGGACAAACGAACAATAACACTTGTAGAGTGTCAGAACTGAATAAGCAGAATATTAATGCTTTAATGCTAAAGTCTCAACAAAAATGTTTTTTTTTCTTATGGGCTTCATCTTAAGGTGTGATGGGGCTATCCTGAAAAGAACAACTACTACGCTCCAATATTACCAGATATCTTCAGCTTCAGAAAGACAAAATCAATACAACTTTGTATTATAGGATAAATAAAATAAGAGTATCATATAGAGAAAATAGCGAGAGAATGAGGGAGAAAAACAAGAAAGAAGAAGAGAAAGTGAGAGTAATAGAGAGAGAAAATTTGGAAACGAATATGAAATTGAAAAATTGTTTAGAAACATCTGGTTTATTTAGGCATATAGGGATAGGGCAAAGGATGATAAATTAATACTACTCCAGAATTCCAATTTACAATCTTCTGTAGTAGTGTAACTTTAGAATAAAGAAAAGTATGAAGGAAATAAAATTTTCTTCTATTGAATTTTCCTGTATCCACCTAAAGAGTTCATACAAATAAATGTAAATAGAACATAAAAGCACAAAAACAAAATACAAAGATTTAACTAAAAGTTGATAAATCGATAACAAACAAAGAGACATTTTACTTCTTATTTTAGGGTTATGGTGTTTTACATCAAATAGTGAACAACAAAATTTTGAGGGTAATTTTTTTACATAAATTTTTTGGGTACCAAACATTTTAAGAACTCATACAGTATTTCTACAGTAAAGAGGACTATCCACGAACAAGAGCAAGTGATTCTAAGCATCTTCCAGCATTGACCCATAGTATTTTTTTTAGTGAATATACTAGGTTTATGTTTAATATTTACTTTATCGACTAAAATGTTAGGTTTCACCATGGTTTTATATGAAAAAAACTTTGAAATATTAAGCATTGTCTGATGCAATATCATCGAATGTTTTGATGAGTTCAAACTGTTGTTTAAAAGCTTTGACACAAAAGTATATTATTGTGATTAAAAATGTATATTTAGATAAAGGGTTGGTAACTTGTAAACAGTTTAATTAATGTACTTTTTCAATTTACAACATATGATGCTTTTCTGCAGTGTTATTTTATTTTGTCCTTTGAACTCAACAAAGCATTTGATGATATTGCTTTAAAAATTGCCTTACATTTCAAAGTTTTTTCATATAAAACATGGTGAAACCTAACTTTTTAGTCGATAAAGCAAATGTTAGAAATAAACCTAGTATATCACTAAAAAAATACTAGGGGTCAATGCTGGAAGATGCTTAGAATCACTTGCTCTGGTTCGTGGATAGTCCCCTTTGAATATACATATGTATAATTTTGGTGAAAGTTTGAGAACACTCATTTTTATCATTGTATGACGAGACACTTTTTTTAGCCTGTTTTGCATATGTGTTTTAATTCTGCTTGTGTTAATTTTAAAACACAAGCAGTTTTCTGTTTAATCATATTTTTCTAGAGTTGTACTATGCGTGTTTAAAGCTTACATAGTATAAGTAAAACAAGCATAAAATCATCCAAAGACATAAATTTCAAAATAAAATGGCCTAAAACTTAAGATCTATGTGAAGTTTTCTTAAATTTTTTAACAACTATACACATTTCATGCTTCGTTCATTGGCTGTTTTTTTTTCATTCTTGTTAAAAAATATTTTGAGATAAGAGTTTGTTTTTTTACTAATCTATAATACATTAATCAAAATCTAAAATGACACATAGAAACAAAATCTAATATTTATAAACAGAAATATGTTTATTTTAGGATACATTAATCATTTATAGTTAAAGATATTGCTTTCTTTTCCCGTCTTTTTCCTTTTATCTCCCAAATATCTCTATTTTATCTGGTTTTTGTCTTTATTTTTTACTTTCCTCTTTTTTTCTTCCATAATTCTCGCTTTTATTCTCTTTATCTTCTGTTTTTTTTCTCCTATTGTCTCCCATATGTCTTTATTTTTCTATTTATTTTATTCTAGTCTTCCTTCTTTATTATTCACTTTCCCCTTCTATTCTTAAATAATTCTCTCTCTATCTTTCTATCTTCTCTCTCTCTCTCTCTCTCTCTCTCTCTCTCTCTCTCTCTCTCTCTCTCTCTCTCTCTCTCTCTCTCTCTCTCTCTCTTATTTTCTTTTTCTTTCTTCCTCTTTCTCTGTCGCTCTCTTCTCTTTCATACTTTTTCGCTCTCATTTTTTCTGTCTTTATTTATTTTTCTCTCTCTCTCTCTCTCTCTCTCTCTCTCTCTCTCTCTCTCTCTCTCTCTCTCTCTCTCTCTCTCTCTCTCTCTCTCTCTCTATCTCTCTCTATCTCTATCTTTCTCTTTCTCTTATTTTCTTTTTCTTTCTTCCTCTTTCTCTGTCGCTCTCTTCTCTTTCATACTTTTTCGCTCTCATTTTTTCTGTCTTTATTTATTTTTCTCTTTTCCCTTCTTTTCTTCAATAATTCTTGGAACTAAAGATTTTTTGAACTCATTAGAAATGAAATATATGTTTGCAATAATTATATACTACCTAATTGCTTTAGAAATTAAAATTTTAAATTTCATAATAATTACAAGAAACATTTATATAATATTTTACTACATATTTTACCAGAGATCTAAAGGGATAAAACAATGGTCGATAAATTGAAGTACATCCCAAATAATGATGCACAAAATTACCCCTTTTTGTAGATTAAAATTAGTGGTTGAATTGTTTAACCACTCAAATTAATGAACCAAGCAATAAAAATTAAGTAGAAGTTATTAAAGTTGTTGAGCCAATTAATAAGAAAACATTACTATAAAACTTTGGGGACTAGTGTATTAATAAACAGCCATTGTCCCCTTTCTATTGTACATACTAGAGAAAGTAATTTTCTAAATATATTCATCAAAATTTATATATGTAAGTGGTTAATATTTTGTATAGATTAAGTGATCAATGTTTGAATATTGCCACATGATTTTAACCCTCTTTAGACGACTCAAGTAAATGATATGTAATTTAGTTTTGTAACTCTTACATTAACAGAGCTTCTAAACCTAATATAAACTTGAATGTTTATGTTTATGATGTTTTAATTTCATTTCACTTTTATTTTAATTGTTTAAAACTAATATTTTGTTTTAGGTATGTCAATTCTTCAGTTGTTTGCTGCTAGCATTAACATTTTAGGATGCTATATTGTGGAAACTTTTATCTCTTTTTCTCTCAAAAAAAATAAATTCTTAGTTAGTCATTGGATATACTTACTTTTTGGTGTATTAGACAAAATCCTTTTTTGAGTTCTTTTGCAAAGGGTTAAAAAGTTACATTATATGTAGTAAAGGGTTAACTTACAAATTCGTCTCAAAATAATTTTGTAAGTCGACTGTAAAGGGCTAAATACTTATGGTGTATAATAAAGATAATATGTATTAGCTGCGAAAATCTTCGTCATTAAATGGTTATCATACAAATTAAATTTCTAAAATTAATATTGTAAGTCGCCTGTAAAGGGCTAAAAACTTATGACGTATATTAGAGATAATATGTATTAGCTGTGATAATCTTCGTCTTTAAAGGGTTAACTTACGAAATCGTTTTCTCTATATAAATACTGTGAGTCGCCTGTAAAGGGCTAAATACTTATGGTGTATATTAGAGATAATATGTATTAGCTGAGATATCGTGAAAGATATCTCGGACACGCCCAACGTTTAAACCATCTTCAGTAATATACTTCTGGATTAAATATTTATGTTGTGTGTTTACATATTATATACCTAATATGAAATATTATACTTATACTAAAGTAACAGGATGCCTGTTTGTTTGTCTGTACCGAAAGATCTCGAAAAAATTAGTTTTGGGATTCAACTCCAATCTAAAGTGCCCCCAAAGGCCTCTAGGGGGCGTAGCCGCTAGTATGATATGAAGAAATAAATCTATAAATCATATTAATGAAATAAAAAATCCTATTTACAGTTATTTACCTAACAAGTTATTAAGAGCATTAAAAATATGTTTTATCTTGATGTCAGTATGTCTGCCAGAGAGGCTAAGTAAGATAAATATAGGTTAATATCATTCAAAGACATAGAAATTAGATCTTAAATTTTTAAAAGTATTTGAAAAAGTGAAATTTAATTAAGACCGGAGTCAGTCAGAACAGTTATTTCTCGCATCGGATTATAAACAGATTTCCGCGGATCCGAAGGCACGTGCTAAAAAAAACTGGGTTTAATCTTATGATTTTTCATTTTTGTATTTGTAGAAAACTGGATATATAATACGATGCTTGACATATTTTTTTGTATGAATGAGAACCGGTTCCATCGGTTTCAAAGCGATACGTGAATAGTTATTTCTCGCATCGTATTATAAACGGCTTTACGCGGATATAAAAACGTACAATCATAAGATTAAACCCAGTTTTTTAGCACGTGCCTTCAGCATGCTATACCTAGTTTTTTCGTATGGATGAGAACCGGTTCCTATCCACCGGATTCGAATGAATACGAGAAATAGCATTAGAACATCCAATAAATTTGTAACGAGGATCTTTACAAAAAAAAGGAAGCTTATCTTGTATTGCAGCCATGCAATTCTTGTAAATGTAAACCACAAGAACGGCAAACTCAATAACACACCATAGTAGAAAAATTAAATCAAGAATATTTACATTTTGAGAATACCTATCCCTGTCTAGATTAAAATTTGTTGCGGATAATGAGATAAAGAAACATTTGTTAATGCTTGCCCCACAAAAATAATTAGAGTTTACACATCCCTGCTAACAAGTCCCCAAATTTTCATTATAACGTTTTTTCATTCGTTGGTTTCACAACATTGGGGACTTTTATTTGATTTTGATTGGTAGGTGCAATAAGTAGAGTATCTAAACCAATAATTAAAATTTACAGTAGAGGGAATAGGGAATATTGTGGATCATTATTGGAGATGTGCATCAATTGATTGGCCATTGTCTTATCTCTTTATATAACTGAAATTCTATGTAAAGTTGGTAATCCGTAAGATTTCTAAGAAAGGCTAGGCAAAAGGGAAATTATTAAAAATTTTGTATTTTTCAAATAGAGACCTATAAAAAGTTTTGAACAAGTTTTTTTTTGGGTAGGGGAGAAAAAAATTATTACTCCATCATATGATACAATCATAAAATTGCCCTCAAAAAAAATAATCTGAGATGGGTTTTTGAGAAAAGAATGCCGCGTTTTTTTGACATTTTTTAGACATGTCGAAAAAACAGAGTATACAACAATTTATTTAATTATTTCGCTCTTGTTGGTACGGCCTTCATAGAAGAAAAACAAATTATTTTAAATCTATTTTTGCTGCATATAAATTAATACACTTTTTAGAGCTGTATTAATATTATACAAATGGCTAAAATATTAATTTTAAAATTTTGAATTCTTTAGTTGTATACTCTGTTTCATAATGATAGATTGAACGAAGACGATATCGTCTTCGTTCAATCAATCAATGTCTAAAAAATGCCGAAAAACGCGGCATTCTTTCTCAAAAACCCATCTCTGGAGATATTAAACTGCGAGCTTAGCCGATTTTTCTTCTTCTCAATTCTCACTATTTTTAGTAGGTTTGTATAAATCCTCCAAAAAATAATTCTCGGCCCAATTTCTGTTACAATGCCCTAATAATTTAGCAACAAATCATCATTTTGCAAGACCTAACTAGTAACTGGTGCGCCAGCGTTTTTGCAATTCAATAAATATAAAACAAATTATAATATATGGAATTTATGGGTACACTCCCTTTCGTGACAACGACTCTTAAGGAGCGTTTCGTTATATTTTCACAGTAGCTTTTGATAGGTTATTTTAGGTTATATTAACTTTTTTGTCTTATGTGGATATTATTAACCTTGTGTTTGCCTCGCAGGGTAAGGTAATTGGTCCCGCAGGGTTAGAGTCCCTATATTATGTTCTCATCTTAAATGGCAATCTTGAAATAAAAAAATCTTTCGTAGCATTAAATGAACATGATTTGGAGTTAAATTTGCAACGAGCATCATATATTTTCTTCTGTTTAATGTTTTATCTTATTACAGTTATTTAAATCATTTAAATTCATTTCTTTTTTTAGCGGATGTACTTTATAATTTACATCTGTGGTTCTATATATTATTTTGTACGTCATTGAATATTATGCGTCAGCTTTTCAAGAAATACTAGCGGCTAAGGGCGAAGCTACTAGTTCTTTAATATATCATTTACTTTTAAATCTCGCGTTATTACAACAAAATAAAATATAAACAATCAAATTATTCAAATATAAAATCAGTATTTCTATGAAATGCAATGGACAGAAAAAGTACAAGGATGACAACATCCAAAATTTATTAGGAAGGAATATAATAGGAATGTTTATAAGAACCAATTTTTGGTGCTTTCACTCGGACAACCCCCAGCGCCCTTGTGGGGCGGGCTCTGCCCCTTCGTTTTTCTATTCTTACGCGATACCGACCATGCATGGCTCTTCAAACTTTTACTTAAAATTACCTAACCTAAATAAGCATAAAAAATACGATTTTTCTTCCAAAATTATCGCCTAATATTTTAAACTTGAAAGCCAAAGTTTAAACATTTTAATTATCATGACTGTATATTCAAATGAATTATTGAGTAGCTACTCTCTCAAAAAGCAAGAGTTGGACTGGACAAGGCAAATTTCACAATGAAATGTTTATTCAATAATTCTCAAAATATCATAAAGTTTTCAGTATAGCATTACAACCGATTAATACCGGTGCTCAACCATACTAAAAAATCATGTATAGCATAGTATTACAGACATTTTTCCAAAAAAAATCATAAAATTAATTCCATTTAGATAGTCGGGGCCTTCAGCTTTTCGGGGCTTACAAAACTGGTTTTAATCTTAGAATTTTTCATTTTAATGTCCGCGGAAAGATGTCTATAATACGATGCGATAAATATATATTGTAACATTTACCCAAGGACTATTCATCTGAACAAACAAACCTTTGATAAACGCGACCTTTTTCTGAGTCTCAACTCTAAATAATAATAATCTGTTTATTTACTAAGGCATTTAGGTTTATAAATATCGCTTATTAAACCAACAGCTAAAGGAACCATTTTAAAAAAGTAGGATTTATTTTTTATTTACTAAGTATCTTTGTTAATTTTCAGTCATATTAAATGAACATAGAAAGCCCAACCCAAGAAAATCTACAAAATAAAAAGTTTTAGAATCTGAGTCCACTGTTTTTGTTCACTAAATGTCTAAAAGTGATTGCTCCACAACGGTCTAAGGGTGGAAATTTGGCAAAAAAGTCATGATCAAATTTTCTTATTTTAACTAGATATTATTGATTTACATACCCCAGCCCATGCATAATGGACAAGGAAAAGAAAAAATAACGTTTGGAACTAAGTTTTTTTTTACTTCAAAGTTGGGTCAAATCAATATTTTTTGAAGGTCAAAAATCTACTTTTTATTTTCTACCTAGATATGAAAAATATTTTTTTTTTGCATAAATATCTATTAAAAACTAATTTCGTTCATATTCTTTACAAATATATATACCAAATCAATAAATAAAAACATTTTTATTATATATTTTACCTTAAAAGTGTTAATTTTATGCTTTGAAAGTAAATTTATGAAAAAATTTTCGTCATTTTTTTACTGAAAAATTTAGCAAAAAAAATTAGTTTTCCTCATTTTACTCCTAGTTGCGCTACCGACCCCATACCAAACCATATATGATTCTAAATTTTGAGAATATAATACAACTTTAAGTGAAGTTTCCAGAGTGGGGTCGGTAGCGCAACTTTAAAAATTTTTAATCTGAAAATTGCCTGTAAAACCTAAATTTGAGGGGGGGGGGGGGGAATTACAAACCATAACAGCAATCTTAATTTCTCTGTTATTCCATTACTATTAAAGATAATTGAGTAAAACTTTTTAAAATTAATCAGTAATTACTAGAGGAACAATAATTTTAAAGGAAAACCGCGACTTACCCGCATTTCCCGCAAAAAAAGCCGCCGCCCGCAGATTTTAAAAAACAAAACATTTATTGCATATAGGTCATTTCTTTTTTTATTTTAGTGTTTAGGGAAGGTGTTTGCAACTCTAGTCCTTAAAAGGAAAGTGCAAAAGTGAATTTTGTAGTAGCGTAGCTACTTTTAAATTCGCAAAGTCCGTCAGTCTGTATGAATCGATATGTAAACATCGTGAATTTCTTTGCTACGACTCAAGACGGTTGAAAGAAAATCTTTTTATGAACATTATCTGTACAAACAACCATCTACTGTAAGATTTATTTGGTCCGTCGGACTGTTGTTAATTCTCTTACAGACATAAGATATCTGTAGGGAATATTTGATCTACTAAGCAGTTTTATTTTGTAAGAAAGCTGATTTTTTGGTGATCGTTAAGCTCACCAACAAGCATCTACTCTTTAGTTCACTTGGTCCCCTCATCTGTCTGTAAAACTCTAAGAACATTAAGATTTCGAAGACTAAATGTGTTCGTTTCTTCTGTCTTTTTTTTTGTAAGATATTTACGCCATTCGCTATTGGAGCTGTAAATATAACACGAAGTCAAAATAGGAACAATACACCAAAGTGTTATACTATCTGCTAAAACAAATAATCTTTTCTTTAAATCTATTGTCCCCGTGACAAACTTTTTAGCATAAACACACCTCAACTTTTTTTGAAAATGACCTTTTAAAAGAAAAAAAAACCTTAAAGGGAAAGTAACTGAGTAATATAAACAAAGAAAACTACTTATTTGGAGTTTTATAGACGCATCTTCCAGATTTGTACTTTGTCAGTTCTTATATGTATTAGGTCCATATTAAAAAAAACAAATAGACATCCTTATAAAGTAACAGAGTGTTTGTATGTCTGTACCGAAGGATCTCGCTAACAGGGTAGCTTCTCATTGGTCATTGGAAGGCGTTTTTGGGGACGTGTACCACAATCCTCCGAGGAGAAAACTTCTAGAAAAACATTATCCCCCCACCCAAAAAAAATACAAACTAAAATAGAAAATGAGGGATTTTTTTACTTTTTCTTTTTAGATCTAAAAAAGCGGTTATCAAATTCAATTTCTTTCTCTTTAAGTGCCCCTGAAGCCTCTAGGGGTGTAGCCGTTAGGGTAGATATTGTAGATATAAGCTACAGAGAATCTTTGCCCTATAAATTCCATTACCCAAAATTCATTAATAAAAACCTATTCTTGGCGTAACACTAATACATAATAGCGTAATTTAATATTAATAGTACACGTAAATAATTTTATGATTATAGAGAATAGAAAAAGTGATTTTTTACCTTCCTTAATGGCTATAGCATGGGCTTAAGTGTCAGACAAATTTACAGGGTGCTTCACAAAAAAATTGGAATCATTGTTTTATTAGAACGCATTGTCATGAGTTGGCTTTTAAACTTTGTTTACTATTATCAAACCTTTGTTTGTTTATACATGCTAGCAGTATTCACTAATATTTTTAATTTACAGAAGGGTTACTTTTGTTATCATAATTAAAGAAATACTAACATTTATCGTCCATTGTCTTATCCCTTAAGATTCCTAGTAACGTTGTAATATGAAACACCCTGTTAATAACTTAAATAGCCAATATATAAAATTATGGTATACGTCAGGGATCTGAAGGGATAAGATAATGGACGATAAATTCATGTACATCCTCAATGATGATACACAAAATAACCCTTTCTGTAGATTACATTAGTAGTTAAATCGTTTGGACACTCAATCAAAATTAAATAAAAGTCCCCAAAGTTGTGAAGTCAACGAATAAGAAAACGTTAGGGACTTGTGTAATAAACATCCCAATATCCCCTCCCTACCTGGTAGGTTGTAATATTGTTGTAATATCGTCTATAGGTTCTTCAATGGGCTTCGTTATTAGAGTCCACCCTTCAATAAGGAATAGGGTTGGGATGAAAAATTGAAATATTCAATGAAAAATGTTAAATATAAATAAGTTTGTATATCTTTACTTAAATTTATTCTACGGCCATTTTGAAATATTAAGAGCATGGGTGTCTAAGCTTTATTTTAGTAGGGAAGGGGGAATAATCTGATGAATTTACAAAATTTGTTTTGGGAGGTGGTAAGCATTCTTTACCACCCTGCCCCCTTCGACGTATTTGATTAAGAGTCTCTGTTTGCAACACTTGATTAACTTTCATGCTAAGTGACTTTTTCATTTAAAATTGCAGATTATTGTTTTTTTTAAATATTGATGTTATGATTATTTAGGATTTTTGTGTAACCCTAATTTTAAAATGATTATTGTATAGGTACTAGTAACTACACTATATAGCACAGTACAAAAACACGCTGAAATTTTGTCACGGATAAGAGATAAGAGATAAGCAATTTACTATATTTTTATTTTCACAGGACAAGAACAATTTGGTCCAATATAGGTATTCAATCAGAGTAGATTATATCTGATAATGTGAGGTTGAGCTCATACTAAAAATCAGGGAGCAAGAGGATATTGGGCTTTTAATTACACCTGTTCCCAAAGTTTTATAATAACGTTTTCTTATTTGTTGTCTCAACAAAATTGGGGACATTAATTTTACTTTCATTGTTGTTTTTTTAGTTGAGTATCCATACATTTCAACCACTAATTGTAATCTACAGAAGAGGTAATTTCGTGCATCATCTTAAGAGGTATCTAATTTATCGTCCCTTGTCTTATCCCTTGAGATCCCTGACAAAATGCCCTCATGTTCCCATGTAGAAAGATAATTCAGCTTTTTGCTTTGAAAAAAAACTCTGATTGCTATATAAGATTGATAGTTATTTGATACTCATTTTTTACAACACAAGAACTATTTTGTCCAAAGAACCACTTAATTTGTCTTTAAAGGAACAGTACTTTAATACCAGGAACGAAGGGCACAATATGCTGTTTATTACACTAGTCCCCAAAGTTTTATAAAAATATTTTCTTATTTGTTTGATAACAAATTTGGGAACTTTTAATGAGTTTTGATTGGTTGGTTTTTAAAGTTAAGTGTCCAAACGTTTCAACCACTAGTTGTAAGCTACAAAAGGAGTAATTTATTATATAATCATTGGGGTTGTACATCTTTTAAATGTCTTTAGAGACTTTAAAAAAAGATTAAATTATTGATTTGCAGCGCTTGTAATAATCAATGCTCGGCAGCCGCGCGTCACCCGCGTGTAAGCCTCATTGACATCGTCATATAATACCTTTAAAATTCAGCTTTGTGACTAAACCTGTTCCTAAACAGACAATCCATCTTTTCAGAATTTTAATTCTTGTACACAATTGGGTTCAAATTCGCGTTTTATGCGCGGCTGCTGAGCCCTGTGTAATAATACACACAAGACCGGAAATAGAATCCATCAGACATAAATTGTAAAAAAATCGGCATCTTTCGTTTTTTTACCAGGGTTTTGTGGATACATTAATAGTAGATAAATCAAATTAAATAGAATTATATCTCTGTTTAAATCCATACATAATAATTTGCATTGGATGGTATAAATGGAAAATAAACCTTTAATAAACTTCACTTTAAAATGAGAAATTTCGTTACAAACACACACTCATCTTGCTACTTTTATTTGAGGATTACACTTTCTTGTTCTCTCAATTACTGGATTTAAAAATCATCGAAGAGGAACGTTACATAGAAAACCAAATTATTATATTTCTTAATTTACAGATATGTATTCATTTTAAAAATATCTAAATATACAAACAATGCCTTGGCATATATACAGGTGTTACTTTTGATGATAAGTTTTAAGAGAAAGATGGCTTCGAAACCGATTAATATACGCTGGATTGGAACCGGTTCTCAGCTATATTAAAAACTCATGTATAACATCATATTACAGACAATTTCCCACGAATATTAAGTTAAACAAATTAAAATAAAGAACAGTTTTGTTAGACCGGGCCTTCGGCCACTCGGAGCTAACAAAACTGATGTTGATCATATAACTTTTTATTTAAATATATGCGGAAAGCTGTCTATGATACGATGCCATAAATAACTAATTATATTTTTGTAAATTAGGTTTTTCCAACCTTAAACCAGACATAAAAATATTAAATACGGAAATATATTTACGCTTAATAACACTTTTGTTTCCTCTTTTAATATATTTTTCCTACAAAACATAACATGAAAATTTTTGTATAAACCTTTGTTTTGGATTTATTTAATTTTTACGAGAAGCCTAGCGTTTGTTATTTCAACAACAGATCTACCTACAGTATAGATGGTATACAGATAACCACTGCCCTTCCTTTTTCAATGTCTTTATTCGTCTGCTACCAAATTATTTCCTGCTACTTGGATGTGTTAATACACACCACACCATTGGTTGATTTCCATTGACCCAATTGAAAGACGGCACAAGGACAGTGCGATGGGGAGATACTCTTAAAATTCAACATTAAACTTCTACTCTTCTTATTTATATGTCAGGTGCCTAACATAGTAGCAGGTTTTGAGTTTTACATACATTTTAAAAATACACAACTCTGATGTATGTTATAACTTTCAGAATTCTTTATTTATTTTGAAATGAGCCAAACACCAAAAGCTGGAGGTATCTTAAAAATAGTTTGTATGTTAATTTTTATGAATTCAAAAATAGAGCCAAAACTTTCATTTTAAATATGTTCCGTATTTGATAGAGAACCCTTAAAACGCAGGGATCTAAAGGGATAAGACAATGGCCAATTATTTTATGTACATCCCCAATGATGATACACAAATTTACCCTTTATGTAGATTACAATTAGATGTTGAAACGTTTGGACTCTTAACTTAATCAACCAACAAATCAAAATTTTAAAAGTTCCCAAAGTTATTAAGCCAACGAATCAGAAAACATTATTATAAAACTTTGGAGACTAGTGTATTAAACAGCCCATTGTCCCCTCACTCCCTGCTTAAAACGTGTATGTAAACACACATCATAATTAATCTAAATGATTTGCCAAAAATTCGGAGCAATTTGCAACTTAGGTGTCCTTGTTATTCAGCACATTTTTGCATTGCAAAAAATTAGTTATTAAGATGTTAATACTTAGTTTTACGCCCCTAGAGGCATCTATAGGACTTTTCAATTTTATTTTTATTTCACACGACCTATGAGAAACTATTCTGTAAAGGAAAACCATATCGGTTCAGTGGTAAGCGAGATCCTTCGGTACACACATACAGTCAGAAACAAAGACACATAGAGATCCTTTTACTTTATAATAAGGATTATTAATACAAATTTATGATTTGTGGATTATTGTTTGCCAAATTTTTGCATGCCATTTTTTACCAAGTAGATACTGCAACTAAATTCGTAAATTATTTTATAAGTCATAATAATCAAAATTAATTCAATAATGCCTGTGTATAAAAACTTAGTTTTAATGTAGCTGCGTTTTAATATGAAGAGAGAAGTAAATTAGTTTGATAACTAACCGTTATAGCAAATAATTCGCACTAATATTTCAAACAATTATTTCTGTTACAATAATTTTTTTTTGTAGCAAACCTTCTCTAAAAGTCTTAAACGTCAGTAAGTTAACTTTGGTTGTTTGCTTTGAAAAGAAGGATAAAATTATCAGCGCCTCAGGCATCTGTGGGCTCTATGTTCGAAGGGATAGAAAAATAGCCTAAAACTATCTCAGGAGCCATGAGAAGCTCTACTGTACAGCGGTCAGCGAGAACCTTCGCCACAACAGATAGTCTACAAGTATAATACAGAAGTTATAGTTTCAAATAAAGAGAGAAATAATTTTTAAAAGATATAAAGAGAAAAATAAAAAAGTGTGTTGTAAAACCTTAACATTATTTTTAAAATTTCTGTAGAATTTGTCTAATTAACACAGCTAGCTTAAGCCAGGTACAGGTTTACCTGAGCACGCCAAAGAAACTAACTAGCAGGGGTGTTCTAGGAAGGTATTGTGAGTTCATAACCACTCTTACTTAAATCGTAGCTGTAGCTTCCCTACTATGATTTTTTTCAAAATACATTTTCTTGGCTGCTGGGTTTCAATTTTTTTTCTACTATAAAATAAAAAGAATTGTTTATTTCAGCGAGCTGGTTTACAAAGTTTAAAGAGCAAATCTAACTGTTAACTGGATATTTCAATCATATAATCTAATCCATCAATGAAAAATAATAAAAAATTCATAATCTTTTACTAATTATAAAATTTTAAACAGTATACTTTTAAAGTTATATAATCTACATTTAGGCTAATAAACCATCCTTATCTTTAATTTAATTGATGAAAGCAATGATAAAAGCCTGGTGAATCTGTATCAGATTGTCCCAGAATATTTTTGAGACAATTCTGAAACACCAAGTCTATTTTTCATTTCTCTACTGCAAATTATATCTTTGAAGTCACAGATAAATAAGATTATTTTAAACTTAATCATCTAAACTAGGATATGTCTAAAACAAGTATACTGAAATAATCCTTACACTAACAGGTAAATATGGCAAGGACTGTGTCCATTGTGACAAAAAAGACAAGAAGACTAGGTGATACTAAAATAGTTTACATAGTATAACTAATTCTCAAAAAATACGCTGCTAGAGCTATACTACACAACAAGAACAAACTTCTTAGTAGAAAATATATTTTACTTTATTCAAGCCTTCTCAATTTTAATCATTTGAGAGTTTCTGTATATTTAATGAATGTGAACTATAACATTAACAATCCTGTGTTTCCAACTGGCACATGCAGTACATGTTGAAATATCTTAAGTAGTGCCAAACTGGTAATTTAACTAAGGTACTTGCTATGCTTGATTATGAAGATCTTATTCTGCAAAGAAATACCTGATCAGATGATAAAACAGAACAGAAATGCAATTGTAATATTAGTTTGACTGCAAGATCCCAAAGATTGAAAAAAAATACAGGTCTGTATAGATCATCTGAATTAGTATATCAGATTCTAAATAATAAAACACCTTGAAAAAAGAAAAGACCTTTTTTTAATAATTTGTTCAACAAACAAGAAATAGGTTCTGGTATCAATCATCAATGTAATTTGAGTCAATTATCTGATCATATTGTTTAACATGCACTGATATTACCTGTCAGAAACTCTCAAATGATTAAAATTGAGAAGGCTTGAATAAAGCAAAATATAATTTCTAAAGAAGTTTGTTCATGTTGTGTAGTATAGCTCTAAAAGAATATTATATGATTGAAATATGCAGTTAACAGTTAGATTTGTTCTTTTAAACATGTAAACAAGCTCGCTGAAACAAACAATTCAATTCATAATTATAGTAGAAAGAAAAATTGAAACCCAGCAGCCAAGAAAATGTATTTTGAAAAAAATCATAGTAGGGAAGCTACAGCTACGATTTAAGTAAGAGTGGTTATGAACTCACAATACCTTCCTAGAACACCCCTGCTAGTTAGTTTCTTTGGCGTGCTCAGGTAAACCTGTACCTGGCTTAAGCTAGCTGTGTTAACCTAATCTCCATTAAACTTACTTTTATAATTCGTAGATTTGTGTTTCTTTTCTGTAATAGCTTAATAATGACAACAATAATAGTTATTTATCGCAGCATATTATAGACAGCTTTCCGTGGATATTAAAATAAAAAATATGAGATTAAAACCATTTTTGTTAGCCCTGAAGGGACGAAGTCCCAGGCTAACAAAGCTGGTTTTAATTATTTGATATTTAATTTAATAATCGTGAAAAATTGTCTGTAAGCGAAGCTGTATAAGTATGGCTGGGAACTGGTTCTAATCCATCGGATATTAATCGGTTTTGTATCCTTCCTGGAAATAAGATTACAGAGTTGCTAATAACACATAAAATGTTATAATTATGTTTTTAAGTTCATAATATTGTGCTTTAATGCCCAATTAAACAAAACTTTACTGTCATGTTGAATTAGCAAATTTTTGTTGAAAAAATAACATTACTAATAAGTTGTTTTGCTGTTATTTAGTTTTTAAGTCAATATGAAAAACTTTTTTTTGTGTGTTTTAATATATACTACCAGAGAAGCAGGAGACAATAGGCTGTTTATTACACTAGTCCCTACAGTTTTATAATAACGTTTTCTTATACGTTGGGTCAACAACTTTGATTGGTTGAATCATTAAGTAGAATGTTCAAAGGTTTCAACCACTAATTTTTATTTACTGAAGGGTTAATTTTTTGTATCATCACTTTTTAATGTTAACACTTTCTTTCCTTGTTTGTTACTTGTTTTGAAAATTCTAAAAGCCCAGGTGTCAAAAAGTAAAATGAGGTCATAAATTTACAAAGTATTTTAATAAAAATGAATTCAAAACAACTTTTTGTTTTAAAGGTGATTTATCAATTTCTTGTTTTTTTTTAGGTAATGTGTTTTCCTTTGTTGGAATTGAATTTGTTTCTTTAAAAGGTAAAAAATTCAATTTCGACCCTTCCTAATATTTAGATAGAATATCGGACCACCCTAACATTACTCTCTATCTGCAAGTAATGGCCAAATTTGTTTATGCATGTGTGTGTGTTTGTGTGTGTGTGTGTGTGTGTGTGTGTGTGTGTATGTGTGTGTTGGTTTATGTTAGAATAGATTTTTATTGTATTGATCATTTGGAAGCATTTTAAATTTAGTTTAAGGACATATATGAAGCTTTACAGCCGTTTGAAGATCCTAAATACAAATATCCACCAACTTTGGTATGTATGTAGAATAGTGAAAAAGAAACTATTTTCAATTTAGTTGAAGAAATTTTATCTCAAACATGTATGTATGCGTTTGTGTGTGTGTGTGTGTGTGTGTATACTAGATGACCAAATACAGATAGAGTATAACCAAGAGAGATAGGGATAAGCCACTGGCCGATAAATTAAATACATAAATAAAAATTTCTGTCATTGAAATATACATCAGAGTGAGAGGGGACAATGGGCTGTTTATTACACTAGTCCCCAACATTTTATAATAACGTTTTCTTATTCGTTGGCATAACAACCTTTTGGGACTTTTATTGAATTGTAATTGGTTGATTCTGTCTAAACGTTTCAACCACTAATTGTAATGTACTCAGGGGTTATTTTGTGTATCATCATTGGGGATTTACATCAATTTATCGACCATTGTCTTATCCCTTTAGATCTCTGGGTTAATCTACTATGACTCTATCCCTGCAGGCCATATTCACAATTCATAACTCAACTTTCTCCAAGCTGCAGCCAACCTTGGTTCTCTACGCAGGACACCCCTTTAAAGGTGTTCCAGCAATAGGTCTATGAAAAACATTCTCTCCCCTAGCTAATAATAAATTTATAGTATAGATATATAACCAAGACAACTACCTGGATCTCCCTGTTGGGGACCTTTTTCGTCTGCTGGCAAAATGCTTTCTGTTCTTTTTTAGCGACTGGACCGTGTTCTCGACGCTATTGGTTAATTTTTAAAGACCCAATTGAAAGTCGACACAGGGTATCCGGGGTGGGGACATACAGTTTTGAACCCCTTCCCTCTCCATTCTGTTGCCTACTGTATTGCAGAAATATCTACATTGTCTGGACGCCTATTCAAATATGTTGGAATTTGCTGACCAATTTGAATATGTAATTGTACATAAACTTACCAGAGATATGGAAGCACATATTGAAACATTTCAATTTAATCAGAAAGGGGAGAATGAGCTGATTATTACACTAGTCCTCAAAGTTTTATCAGTTTTTTTTATTCGTTGGCTCAATAACTTTGAGGATTTTTAATGATTGGTTGGTTTATTAAGTTTAGTGTCCAAACGTTTCAACCAATAATTGTAATCTACAGAAGGGGTAATTTAGTGTGTCATCATAGGGTATATACATCAATTTATAGGCCATTGTCTTATCCCTTTAGAACCCTCATTAAAATCACCTAAACATTGTCACTGCTTTTGAAACTATCTTTGTATATATTTTTTGTATATATGTATTATTAAACAATTTACTATTTGAATATGTAATTCTGAATATATATGAACGAACTTTGCATTTAAGTACATTTTAATTTAAAATAAAAATCAAATTAAATATATTTTAGATTTCTTATTTAATCCTATAAATAGGTTCTAATAAAAAAAAACAAGTTTACCGCAAAAATCGTTGTGACAAAATACTTTTTCTACATGTTAAATTGAAGAAAAATCCTTATAATAATTTAACAGAATTTCGCTAAACCGATATAGTTCTCCTTTAGCTTCTTATAAGTCCTGGGAAGGTTTATAACTATTTTAAGGAAGGGTACCACCACAGCTCGTGAATATATTTGTTTTTTGTTTGTTTAACATATGCCTTGCTTGTTGCAATTCATTGCACACTCTACGTGCAAAACAAATACTCCAGGGAGGAAGGGGACATTGGGTTTGTTTATTACACTAGTCCCCAAAGTTTTATAATATTAATAACGTTTCTTATTTGTTGGCTTAACAAGTTTGGGGACTTTTACTGAATTTTGAGTGGTTGGTTTATTAAATTGAGATTTCAAATGTTTCAATCACTAATTGTAACTACAGGATGGGTAATTTGTGTATCATTGGGGATATACATCAATTTATCGGCCATTGTCTTATCCATTTATATCCCTGCATACACTCCTGTGGTACTTGTGTAAAACAAAAACTATTAATTACAGCGCAAAACCACGCTTGAATATCAATTAATAAATATTTCTTCTCTTTCGACAATGCAATAAAAATGCCTTAAAATGACATATTACCGCAAACTTGAGTGCAGGGATTTTGCACTTGCAGAAAATCTATTTTGCTAGAATAAAACTAACATACGTCATACAATAGCATGTTGTTTAGAAATAAAACCTGAAAATTAATTTTTGGAAAAAATAACAATTTTCCTTACAAAATCTTTTCTTTAAGTATCAAATTCTTGGAAAAATCAATAAAAATAGGTATACTAAAATTATAATTTTAGTAATATTAAATAAATCGATCAATATTGCATAAAATTTAACTATCAACACAAATTTCCATTTTAGGTAAATTCAAATCAAAATGAGCAAAATTTTACTAGTGTAACAAAATGAAAATGATTATGGAACAATTTTCCATTTTATTCAGGATTGTGATATTATTAAACCCCCTTCACATAATGGTGAGTTTTAATAATCTAATTTGGAGAGCATGAGGATTAAGTTATCTTTCATTGTGCTTTCCTTGCATTCATTTTGTTTTAGACATTAAATTTTCGTTACATGGTCGAAAAAAAAAATCTTCAAAAATTGTCTAGATAGGTACTATAACATTGTTTCAAATCCATTACATTAAACTATTTGGGTATAGTCCCTTTCGTGGCAACGCATCTTAAGAGGCGTTTTATCGTATTTTGATATTAACTTTTAAAGGTTATTTTAGATTAGGTTAGGTTAAGTTGGGTTAGGTGATTGTTCCGCAGGGCTAGAAATAGTGGAAAAGCTACTGTAAAAATATGACGAAACGCCCCTTAAGAGGCGTTTTCCACAAAAAGGACTATTCCCAACTATTTTATTTATAAGTATAGGGCCAGTATGGTCCATTTCATTGTAAAGGGAAAGTTCGGATTATTTTAGTATAAGGGCGGGTCTGCTAAAACCTATCATCAAAGAAAGTGATTCTCTTATCAGAACAGAATTGGGTAAACTTATGGACATATTAGATTTAGATGAACAATTCTATAACTTAATATTAAATATTTTTTTGGATTATTGATAAAATTGTATATGCAAGACTAAGACGTGGATTTCCCTAAGTATTCACAAAAAATACGTTTGAAAACTATGTATGCTATAAAGCAGTCTTTTTTAAAGAAAAAATAACTTTGGTGTGATTCGTTATTTTTTTTCTTTTCAGAAAAGCTTTATATTTAGTCTGTAATCTACTTATCTTATATGATTCCTTGTTGACTATTTTATTATTTGGCTGTAACAAGAAATATGAATCTATTTCAAACAGCTTTATTTTTGTAGGCCTTATTTCCATAACATTTAAAATTTTTGTGGTTATAACAAAGAAGTATAATAGGCATTCATATTTTATATGGTGAACTTTTAAATTTTTCTATCGAATCTACTCCATGATTAAAATCGTGAGTAGCTATCTATTTAGCTCATTTTTAATTAAATAGCATCTAATCTAATACTCAATTTGTCGGTATTGCTATCAAATTGGTTTCTGAAATTCCTGATGAAGATTCGCCTTTTTTGCCATTTAATTATTCCGTTCGTTCGTTTGTTTGGTTTATCTCAATATTTTTAAAATTCTTATGCTTTTCTACTTATTAGCGGGTACGCCCCTAGTAGCCTCTAGGGGTACTTGAGGAGGGGAGAGTCAAAAGTGATAACCCAATTTCTTATTTTAGATTTTAAAATTTGGGGAGGAGGGGAAAATTTTTTTTTCGGGGGGGGGGGAGAGCGGGTGGGTTGCCCCCCATTTTTAATTTATTTTTAAAAATTAAAAAAAACTTTTTTGGAGGTTAATTTTTTTCTAGGGGCGATTTCTCTTGGGAGGGTGGTGGTACCCTCCCCCAAAATAGTTATAAACCTTCCCGGGACCTATGAGAAGCTACCCTGTTAAGGAGACCCGATCGGTTCAGCGGTTGGCGAGATCCTTCAGTACAAACATACAAACATAATTTACACAAATTATAAGGATTGCTTGTGTCTGTTTAAAAAAAAATATTTTTCCCTTTTAAAAATATAGTCACGCTACAAAAATTGTATTCAACCTTGTAGCCTAAAAGAATGTAGGTAAAATTATATGGTAGGTATATACGTCTATTGAGTGTGTGTATTATATTGTATGGGGTTTTTTTCTTTACAAAAATCAATGCTATTTCATTGATATGAAATATTATACTTTAGAAAATCGTTTGCTAATTTCTACCCAGTAGTAATTTATCGCATCGTGTTATAGGCAGCTTTCTGCGGATATTAAAAAGATTAAAACCAGTTTTGTAACCATAAAAACTAGTTACATTCATTTTTTTAATTAACGAATACTGTGCAAAGCTACCCTGAACAAATATATTCTAGTTAACACTTATTTGAAATATTCTATTCATAATCGTGAAGGGTTACTGTATCTTGAATTCTTGCAAATATCTGAAATTTTTCTTTTTTAGATAATTTCCTTATAATTTTCATAGAATTAATTCGTAGAATATTCTCTGATTTAAGTTTATGATTTACATTCATTTTTTACTCCTAGGACCTCTACGCCTTGAAGCTAACAAATGACAGAACAAGTGTCATAAACAGCCAATTTACCCAGAGAGAAAGGAGATAATGGGCTGTTTATTACACTAGTCTCCTAAGTGTTATAGCAACATTTTCTTATTCGTAGGCTTTGCAGCTTTGAGGACTTAAGGAATTTTCAAATGTTTCAACCACAAATTTTAATCTACATTAGGGGTGATTTTGTGGAGTATCACTGGGGATGTATATTAATTTATTGGCAATTGTCTTATCCATTAAAATCCCTCAAATGTGTTATATCTTCCATTAGCCCCTTCCTGTATGAATGGAAATTAATACATGAAAGGAATGAATCGCACATTCTATAAAGCACTCTTAAATTCATTAATATGATCGCAGCAACTCTACTATTTTATTTCATAGATTGCTACTGAACTTCGATTCAGGGAAACTTCACTAACGAATCCGGATGCTTAAGACTAACTTAATTATTTAGATATATTAGTAATTGGATGGATTTAGGCTATTATACCCGTAAATGCTAGGGACGCAGGCGCTAGGAGAATACAAATTAAGCAATTCCTTACTTAGGAGGACTTGACTCTAGACTCATTAAAAAGTGAGTGTTTAACTACCTACCTAACTTTATAAGAAAAGCCTCAGAGATATTATATTCTTTTGTATTGGATTTAATTTGAAAAATAGGCTATATTCATCCAGTCATCTGTTTATCCGTGCGTTGAGGTCACATTAAAAAAATCCTTATTTCCTTAATTGAAATTTTATTATTTACTGAAACCTTTAGTGCTTATAATTTGCTTAATTGATTATAATATTTGTGATTTTATTTGGGACTCGGGGACTTAGGGATACATTAGAATTAAACAAGGGTTAAAACTTAGTTCGAGAACAGCTGGGTTTTTGTAAGTGGTCAGGAACGTTAAATATAAGCGATAAATATTTGTGAAATTCTACCTAGGACTTAAATACACATACACATGACTTATTTTAGATTACTCTGTCCGGGTCAGTACAACAGGGAGCTCCTGGAGGGCGTACATTGTGTCCTTCGAGTCCGACCTAAGTACCTACATCCCCGTCGTCAGGACGTCGTAGCAAAATAGATTTCTTAATAGATGTTAACCCCTGCAATTAAATCCTTTCAACAAAATTCTTTACAAACTCTCTTTTTTTTTTCTTACATTACAGTTTTTGGCAATTTTTTCTTACAATCTTTTTAAATTATTAATAATCTTCGCAAAAAACTTAACTTTTAATTTTAACAATCTTTCACTTTTCTTCAACATCAACTTAATAGATTACTTTAACGGGGGAGTGCATCTAGAAACCTGCTGAGATTCTCATATTTTATTTAATATTCCTATTTTAATTAATATTCCTACTTTTCTCAAATTTCTTAACCTAAAAAATTCTTTTTTTCTCAAATCCTTTTTCTTTTACTTTTTTTTCTTTCTTACTATATTAAGTCACACGGAATGTCTATATGTCACGATTAGATTCATATTCCCATATCAACGCAAAATTTCTCTATCTGTCTAATCGCTAGCCGGTCAATTCGTTGACCGGTCACGTACTAACATTGCTGTAAAGGTTGACATATGGAGGGTATGGAGAAGGAGGTGCAGGCAAAGCTGAAGTGAAGGCGAGCTCGCAGATGGTAAAGCGGTGGAACCACAGGCGGATAACTTTCTGATCCGCATTTATTTGGCGGTTACCGGCCGGCGAAAGTGGTACCGACACCAACCACAGTCCAGCCCGAAGTAGGCTCAGCCACACCTGGGCCGCCAAGAGAAATCACCTAGTTTATCAAAATCCGCAATTATGTTTACCAGTAATAATAAAAACATATAATTATTACCGATATATAATATGAAATATTAACATGTAATTTCAATATAATAATTAATTGTCTATGTGATTTACTCATAACAGGATTGAAGAGTTATTGAATAAAAGTTCTATTATTATTATTATTATTAATCTCCAAAGTTTTATAATAACGTTTTCTTATTCGTTAGCTTAACAACTTTTGGGACTATTGATTGGTTGGTTTATTAAGTTGAGTGTTCAAACGTTTCAGCTGTAAAATACCTCGTAAGGGCGAGGCTGATGTCCAGAACCAACGCGTTCAGGTCCACCAGCGCAGGAAAACTAAGGAGAACTGTGTTCTTCCCTTCTCTCTCCATAAACGTTTCAGCTACTAATTTTAATCTACAGAAAGGGTAATTTTGTGTATCATCATTAAGGATGTATATCAATTTATCGACCATTGTCTGTCTAATCCCTTTAGAGCCCTGTGAACAAATACTAATTTTTACCAGAAAACAAGTATTTCTGACGTTGTCATTCTTGTTAGGCCTATAAGTCATTATGCATACGTGTTCTTTTTTCCATTAACAACCAGGGATAAAGAGATAGGACAATGGAAGGTTTATTTATCTCTCATAATCTTATTTGATTTATTTTGTTTTATATTTTTTTATGACTTAGAAGTTAGGGGCAAAATAATTTTAGGTTTTTTAAAATGAGAGAGAAAATAAATATTTCACTTGCCTACCTCTAAAAATAACCAGGGATCTAAAGGGATAAGACAATTTTCGATAAATAGATGTACAGCCATATTGGTGATACACAGAGTTACCCCTCTGTAGATTACAATTAGTGGTTGAAAAGTTTGGACATTCAACACCAACCAATCAAATTCCAAAAAGTCCCTAAAGTTAATAAGATAACGTTATTATAAACTTTGGGGACTAGTGTAATAAACAGCCCAATGTCCCCTTTCTCCCTGAAATATATCATTAAGACATACAATATCCATACAAAGTTAAATCATTTGTTTAAAGCGTAGCTACTATATAATTAGCTTAGAACAGTAAGGAAGTACGTCTGTCTTCTATCATCTAGGGGGTTTGTATTCGAAAGTTGCTTATTTGTGCCATTTGAAAAGTCAGAAAAGTTTGTTACTTTATTTCATACAATTAAAATGAGAGGTCAATAAAAAAACATTGTATACAATAGATAAATTAAAAATCTGTTAGGTGCATTTATCTATAGAGCAGCTTTCCAAACCCAAAAGGGAGTGACGTATATTTTTTGTTCTTGAAAAAGCATTCATATTTTTATCATGAATACCAAGAATGCTGGGAGGTAGGGGACATTGGGCTCTTTATTACACCGTTCCCTAAATTCTTATTCGTTGGCTTAACAACTTTGGGGACTTGATTGAATTCTGAGTGGTTGGTTCATAATGTTGAGTGTCCGAACGTTTCAACCCCTGATTGTAATCAACAGAAGGGGATATTTTGTGTATCATCATTGGGGATGTACATCACTTTGTCGGCCATTGTCTGATCCCTTTAGATACATGCCATGAAAGTCTGTCAAACTATTAAAAAGTAGACTTTTCTAATATTCAATGTTAAAGTTGTTCAATTTCAAGAGTAAGAAAAGTACCTTTAATTGTCAAACTTTTAGAAACTAAAATAGTATATTTCTCTAGGATGTAAGTAAGGGATAAAACAATGGCCGATAAATTGATGTACATTCCCAATGATGAGACACAAAATAACTCCTTCTGTAGATTAAAATATTAGTGGTTGAAACTTTGTGACACTCAACTTAATTAATCAACCATTAATAATTCACTTCATAGTTACAATCATAGTCCCCAAAGTTGTTAAGCCAACGAATAATGAAACTTTGGGAACTAGTGTAATATACAGCCCATTATAATTATCTCCTATCTCTCTGGCTTGTTTTATTTAACTAATAGTTTCCCAAATAGCTTGAAGAATAATATATAGAAAATGAATTGTGTATTTTTTGGCTTCATAATTTTATTATTATAGATGGTTTTTAACTTATTGCTATTCATAAATCGCACGTTGTTCATAGATTTAGGAAAAAGTAATAAGGCTATAAAGTTATGCAGAGAGAAAGAGAGGGGACAATGAGCTTTTTATTCCTCTAGTCCCCAAAGTTTTATAATAACTTTTTCTTATTTATTGGCTTAACAACTATGGGGAATTTTTTCATTAGATGGTTCTTTAAGTTGAGTGTTCAAACCACTATTTTTTTATCTACAAAAGAATGATTTTGTGTATCATCATTGGGTATGTACAACAATTTATCGGCCATTGTCTTATCCCTTTAAATTCCTGTAAACATATTAGATACCTATCCATGTTTCTTAAAAGCGCAGCATGAATTGTGCCCCTCCCCCCCACTATCCTTTGTATGGGGCACGTATTCGCCCCTTATATTTTACTCCTAGGGGCAAGGTCTAGGTTAAGTTATAATTAATCTCCGTATTATATGAATGTATCCATCTATTTTTTTTAAGCAGCAAAGCTACTTAATAACTTATGGTCGTCAGTCATAATGAAAATAAGAATATTTGCGTTATTTTCAATTATTTTTTCAAACACTTTCTTTTATTACGCCCCTAAAACCTTTAGGGGCACTTAAGGTGGGAGGAGGAAAAGTCTACCCCCACATATTAAATTAGAGTTTTAAAAATAAGATTTAAAAAAAATTTTGGAGGGTTGTTATCTTTTATTGAGAGGGTGAAGATTTCCTCCTCAAAAATAGTTGAAAACCTTCCCTTGACCTATAAGAACCTGCATTGTAAAGGAGAACCATATCAGTTCAGCGGTTCGCGAGATCAAAATATATACTTAATTCTTTTATTAAATCATTACTAAATAAGAGTACTTTTCACTAAAAAGATTGATATTGAACTAGACATATTTGTTATCCTTGTATGAATACAAATATGCCAGTTCAAAAATAGTTATTTGTTCAGATTTTCATAATAGAAATAGTTTAGAGTGAACTTCAAATTTTATTATTTCGAGAGAGAGAAACAGATGATTTACCAAGGGATCTAAAGGGATAAGACAATAGCTAATACATAATTTACATCCCCATTGATGACACACAAAATTACACCTTCTATAAATTAAAATTAGTGATTGAAACGTTTGAACACTCAAATTAATGAATCAACCAATGGAATTGGAAGTCCCCAATGTTTTAATACAAAGAATAATAAAACGTCATTATAAAAGTTGGGGGAATAGTGTAATAAACAGTCTATTGTCCCCTCTCTCTCTGATGTATTTTAGTGTCCTTGACCAAAACATGCTTGTAAAAGGTCTAGAAATCATTTGTCTAATTTTTAGCATCCCGAAAATGGCAGCAATTTGTTTACAGATTGAATTTGGAGTTTTTTATGGCAGTTTCCTCTAACATTAACATGAGGCTTTTTTCACCCTCTTCAACTCAAATTTTGTTGAAATACAGCGATAGACATACGGAAGATAATCTAAACATTTACCAAGAGACATAATTTGAGTGAAGAAAAAAGGCACAAAATAAATAAACATTTTTAAAAGTCTTAAGTACATTTAAACTGATAAGCCTGCTAATGAACCAAGGATCTTCCTAATATAACTACTTTTTTAAGCCAAGAGTGACTAACTGTGCATATCTGTATACCAGACAACTAGCGAACATTCAAAAGTTTACGCCAAAGTCTCAAGAGGTGTTTATATTTATAAATCAAACTTAAAGGAAAATGCCTTTTTTCTTAAATTGTATGAGTGGGATTTACTAAATAAACATTTCTGGATTTTTAAGAACAAGTATAGTATTATCCATTAATATCGAAGGAAAGTCGAGCCACATATATTAAAGACCCTCCGCTTTACATTACAGTATGAAAAAGATACTTAAGTAAAAAAATGTGGGTGGGGGATAAGTTTTTTTTTCCAGGGTAGATTTCTCTTGGTAAGTTTTAGGTACTCTCCCCCAAAAATAGTCATAAACCTTCCCATCACTTGTGAGAACCATTTCGGTTCAGTGGTTTATCGAGATACTTAAGTACATTCAGACAGATAGACTCTAGACATCCTGTAACTTTAAATAAGGATTATTCTAAAAAAAAATATTTAAAATTTTTAAATCCAAAAATAAATAAGAAAAATATACCGGTCTGTCTTATCAACTGACGTATCTTATAGTTATAAGTTGTTGAGCTGCTAAAACCATGATTATAGTCATAGAGCAGCTTCCTTTCTATCTAAATAGAGTAAGATTAGCATGGGTTTTTATCAGTATTGCTTCGAAACCGATTAATATCCTCTGGATAAGAACCGGTTATGAGCCATACTGAAATATCATATATCATATCGTATTATAGACAATTTTCTACTAATAGTAAAATGAAAAGTCATAAGATTAATACAAGTTTTGTTAGCAGGAGCCATAAACCCCTAATGGCCAACGAAACCGGAATTAATCCTATAATTTATGGTTTTCCTATCCGGGGAAAGCTGTCTATGATACTAAGCGATAAATAACTATTGAATTTTGCAATGCTGTTATTAATATCCATTTTGATATTTACAGTTAACACAATATTACATTTAATTTGGATTTGTGGGGTTTAAAAGTTTGATAGTATATAACATCCATAAGAGCGAAGCCGTTTTAAAGAAAATTTATCGTGTATTAGCTGCTTAAATGGAAAAAAGATTTAAATTTCCTTAACTGCTGAATACCCAGGGATTTAAAGGGTTAAGACAATGGCCGATAAATTGATGTATATCCCACATTGATACACAAAATTACCCCTTAAGTAGATGAAAATTAGTGGTTGAAATGTTTGAACACTCAACTTAATGAAGTAACGAATCAAAATTCATAAAAGCTACCAAACTTGTTAAAAACACGAATAAGAAAACGTTATTATAAAACTATGGTTAGTGTTACTAGTGTAATAAACAGCCCATTGTCCCCTCTCTCTGATTCTATATAAGCTTCGCTTTTTAAAAGAGGATCTCCAAATCTAGTTTAATCTTCAATGCCCCAACACTCGCAAAGACTCGCTCACACACACACATACATACACACACACATATACACGAAAGAAGATCTATTTATCAACTAGATTTAATATCCAGGCATAATAATGCTCCAGAGATTAACGATAAAGGTTTTTTAAAACAAGGATAACATTATCTATAATCTGTAAAGCTTTAACAAGGACTATAACGTCCATGGCGCTAAATGACCAACCAGTTCAAATGGGGCTAAGGCACTCACACATTCAGAAAATTTACAGTGGATGTATTTTTGTCAAAATTCAGTTTGCTATAAATACATTGATACTTTTTTAATTGCACTGGCGGAAATTCATCCACTAATCTGCTGGATGTGTAAATTTCAGTCCCCCATTCAAATTAATCAAAAAACAGTGATAGTTATTTATAGCATCGTATTATAAACAGCTTTTCACGGATATAAAAATGTTAATGTTATAATTGTACATTTTTATATTCGTGAAAAACTAAATAAAACTGTAATAGGTAAATAAGTTCAATTCTATTTGAATTAATCTTGTAATTTTAATTTTAGGTATGTTACATTTCATCTCACCTGCAACGCCCTTAACAGATGTTTGTCTCCAAAATGTTTAGTTTTATAGATCAACTAGCGACTGCGCACCTACCATTTAAGAACAGAAAAATAGCCTAAATTGATCCTTAAATACAAATCTTAAAATAATTCAGCTTAAAACCACCCCGGTACCTAAATGAATCTTACCTAAAACTAAAAACGATGGATTTAGCATCGAAATCTTAATCTACATACAAAAAAACCTTACTACTAAGAATAGTTACAGTATTTTATTTCATTTTGAAGTTTTAAAAAGTCTTTTCTTTTTAAAGGTTTCATGAATTGAATTAAACTTATTAATAGAAAAATTAAATACAAGTGTAATTTTTGTATGATATGAGCAAAAATACTCAACAATTAGGGTGTGTTTAATTTTTTAAAAGAAAATTACCCTAAAACCATCCTGGAACATATGTGAAGCTTCCACTAAATGAAGAACTTAATCAGTGCAGTAGTTATTAAAATATAAAGCTTTAGATAAAAAATCTTACTATTTTATATAATAGGATTACATTATCAAATCATAATATTACTAGCGATTGCGCCCCTAGAATATAGGGGATATGCAGCATTCAAAGAGGCAAGAAACGGTAAAGTAGCAGGAAACCATTTCAAGGCTTAAATTTAAGGATAAAAAAGCCTAGAACCATCCTATGACCAATGAGAAGCCTCCCTAAAAAGGAGGACTCAAACAAATCAGTAGTTTTTGCGAATAAAAACTTTACAACTTAAGAGCTGAGCTATTTTTGAACAAAATTGTGCTTGTTTGTACCCTAGTTGAATACATTTATTACAGAATACACAGGGAGGAAGGGAACATTGGGCTCTTCCTTAGACCCTAAAGTATTATGATAAAATTTTCATATTCGTTGGCCTAGCAACTTTGGGGACTCTGAATTTTGATTGGTTGTTTCATTCAGTTAAGTGTTTCAACCAAACATTGTAATCTACAGAAGGGGTAATTTTGTGTTTCATCATTGTCTTATCCCTTTAAATCCCTGCAGATTACATCCTTGATATAATGATGAATGTCCTTATTAAAGTATAATACATCTTTTATAATACTTTTTATATACATTCCAAAATAGCGCAGATATTCTTTATATAGACTTGCACGTATGTTTGTCTATTTGAGAAATTACTACCTTTCAATAATAGTTTAGGGAATATTTGTTTTAAAAAATACAGAACTAGGAAAAAGTGAATTATTCTTTTCCACAATACATGTTAAACTCGTATAAAATGGGAGGATGTCTGTCTAGCTGTGTGTAACGAAGGATCTCAATAACCACTGAACCGATTTGGTTATCCTTTTCAGGGCAACAACAAATAATAAAAACAAACCTACAAATGTATTCAAATATAGGTATAAAAACTAATCTTTAATTCTATATTTCTGTTTTGAAATATAAAAATTTTACAATTGTTTTCATAAAATGTTGTCTGGTTATTGATGCTGCGCTTTTTTTGAACGTATGTTTTTTGGTAATTAATTTCTTTACCTTTTTCTTTCCAAGTTTTCTGTGCAGTGCACGCCAATTACAAGCCTTCATAAAGTATCTTTTGAAATATGAATAAACTCGATAATTTGAATGTTGCTACTTTTAGAACTCTTTAAAAAAGAATTTTTAAAACACAGTTGACAAAAAATGGCTGTTTGATAAATTGCGAATTATTTTTGTTTACTTATTTTCATTCATCTACATAATAGAATATATTTAGTAATTTTTATCAACAAAAAAAGTAAAGCAATATCTATGAGACAAAACTCCATTTTATTGGCGGAAAAGTTGAAAGCTTAATAGTTTTTATCATAGCTGCAGTATCACTGTCCCGCGGTTTCCCTCAAAGTGCCTAGTCAAGCACAGAAACCCACCTCCCTTATTTTAAAAAATTTAAAGCAAGGAGGGGGTAGTTTTTAGTTTATGTGATTTAGGTCAGTTTAGGTTGGGTTATATTAACTACTCATTAGTCCCGCAGGGTTATGACCTTTGCAATGATTACTCGTATTTTCAAAAAGTAAAAAGGAGGCAGGTAATTGCTCGAATGGAAGCACCTTCTATCCCAGTCCATATTGAAAAATGAAAATTGTGAAAAAATTTATTTAAATATCCACTATTGATTACTTTTTTGTCACTGTGTATTGTTGGGTTATGAACCCGGAATGGTAAAGAGGATACCTCAATACAAGCACAGGAATCAAGGGAGAGGTTAATAGAGAGATAAAATGATCTCCCGACTATCCTAGCGAGAACAGGATACTCTGCCCTATTTTGAAGCAAATTTAAAATTAGTAGAGGGGGTATTTTTTTATATTTATTTCTAACCCCTGAATGGGTCTTTACCTGTGCTGACCTAATTTGCGAGGCTACCCTGTATCCAATATAACCTAACCTAACTTAGTCTAAGGTTAAACCGCCAATTACTTCACCCTCCATTAATATATCCCTGCATTCCTGTTAAAACCTCAATACATCTCCTTATTCAATTCAAATGCCATTCTGTACGGGGCCAAAACGACGTTTCTTTAATCCAACATAAAGTTTGTTCGAGACTTAAGCTTATTGGTGACATTAACAATTGATATGAAAGCTTTCTGACAAGTTTGATTATAAAGAATCAGAAATTTAGCTCCAACTTATCCACCAGTCAAAAAAAAAATTTTTCAGTTGTAATTAGAATATTAAGACACATTTTTGCTATTTTTGTACTCGCTAAAATAATCACACACCCGACAGAGCAACCTATTGTATAAATAACACAAACAACAAGAAATGCCTTTATTTTGACTTCTTTAGCTATTCAGTCAAAAATAATACTGTAAGTACTAATTTTACTCATGAATAGATGGGGATGGAGTGGACAATGGGATGATTAAGGGCGGAATATTACTTTGTCCATTGTCTTATTCCTGTGAAATCATGCAAAATCAGGAATATAAAAGACAATGGGTTGTATAATATTACACTAGTCCCCAAAGTTTCTGATTTAACAACTTTGGAGACTTTAATGAATTTTGATTGGTTGAATTATTATGTTGAGTGTTTAAACGTTTCAACCAATGATTTTAATCTACAGGTGGGGTAATTTTGTGATCATTATTGGGAATGTACATCAATTTATCGGCTATTGTATTATCCTTTAGATCCCTGATGCAATATACAGTGTGTTTTTTTTTATGAGAACTTTTTTGAAAGCAATTTTACCCCACTTATAGTTATCAGAATTTAATGATTAATGGCTTATTTTCTTTGTTTTTTATAACCATTTATAGAACATCAAAAAAATATTAAAGTTTTTATTAAAAAAGTACTGTAAAGTTTAAAATTCAAAACTTAGGTGTCAACATCTAAAAAAGGTTTTAGCGCATTTTTCATAAGCTCAAATCTTATACCCTTTGCAAGAAAAAATTGGATTTTTAATAGTCGACTTTACGGGGCCAGTTCTCCCTCCCTGGTTGATTTATGGCCTTCAAACTTTAATATGTTCTAGTACATGTCCCCAAAAGTATCTGTATAAATTTTTAACTCTGTATCTTAAATTTGAAGCGTTTTGCAGCCATTCTTGCAAAGAGTAGAAGATTTGAGCATGAGAAAAATGCGCTAAAACCATTTTTAGATGTTGACACCTAGGTTTTGAATTTTTGATTTTACTGTAGTTTTTTAATAAAACTGAAATATTTTTTTTGATGTTCTATAAATGGTTATAAAAAACGAAGAAAATAAGCCATTAATCATTAAATTCTGATAACTATAAGTGGGGTAAAATTGCTTTCAAAAAAGTTCTCATAAAAAAAACACACTGTACATAACAAACCCTTTAATAGCATGACCTTTGTCTAAAAATTTTATTTTAAACTATGTTTAAAAATGAACTACTATTAGTAACAGGTCAAGGCAATTTTCCTTACTATTGATATCTTGCACTATTAGACAAATAGTATTGAGTGGTATAGAACCTGTCTTTGCCAATATCAAGCACATGGAGCTTCAGTGGCTTGGTTGATTTCGGAATCATTGTTGAAAGAGTTGCTACGCAACAAGAAAAATACCACAAAACGTGGTTTATAAGTACCAAATTAAGCTTCAATAAGCACAAGATATCTTTATAAACATGCATTTAATGAATTTTAAGAAGTGAAGCTACTCTAAAGCTTTATATGATTAATGGTGACTACGTTCAAAGAAGCCTCTGGGGGCACTGAAGGTGGACGGGGTAAAACGATCCCCCGAACCCATTTTATAATTTGAGCTTTAAAAAGAAAAAGTAAAAAACATTTTTGGAGGGGGTCCTCTTTTATTTGAAGATACTTACCTATAGATTTCTTTTTTTCAAGGATTTAGCTAGAAATAATCATTCATAATGCACATAAAACACTTAACCTTAAGAACCTTTTATTATTGGATTCACTTTCTATAAATACAGTCAAAATATAATAAACTAGCGGTTGCGCCCCTAGAGGCTTCTAGGGGACCTGAGGGGTAGGAAAGTCGACCCCCCCCCCCACTTTCAATTGTAGTTGTGAAAAATGAAAAAATAAATTTGTTACCAAAATTTATGCCATTGACCTATCCTTGAATTTCAAAACTTTTATTATTTGAAGGCCAAGCAAGCAAAGAAATTAATTTTTACTTCATTCAAAAATTTCTAATTTGTTAAAACTGAAGTTTGTAGTTAAAAATGACAAATATCTACACGGATTTTTTGGCAGGCGCTATATTTTTCAATGCGATGCTTTTCCAAATTTATATCATAACCGTACGTTCGTACGGGTTGTTTTTTTGTTTAAATTATGAAGTAAAGCAACTCATATGAAATAATGAAAGGTAAGTACAACAATTACAGAATTCAATAGTCTCAAAACTTTTTTACATTGGAATTATAGGTTGAAATAATGTTAATTTATCCAATCAATTAAGACTAACTAAGCCAACGAATGTACGTATTTATAAAATTTTGGGTATAATTAACAGTCCAATGTCCACTCCCTCCCTATAATACAAACTTACAAGAAATCAATGATGCCTATCTTTTTGCAAATCATATTTTAAAATATTGACAACAAAATTTTGATAAAAAAATATTAGCAATAAATATACAATATTAATTAGGATGAAGATGCGACGCAATTTAATGGATGGTTTAGCGACGCGACGATGACGCACACACACACACACACACACATACACACATACACATATTGACAAAATACGTCCTATAGACACAAGCGACGATATTTTGTAATTGTTAAGACTGTAGCTTCTCTAAAATTTACTTCTGTGTGATGCTTTATATTATAAAAGCTATAATGTGTAGAATATGCAGTTATATATTTCTTTTTATTATTTTCCGTAGCTATAGATCATCATTGAATTGCGTTTTTTATATTAGGTGATGCTTAATTTTATTGCATGCCATTAAAGACAATAAAAAAGTAAATGAAGTGAATAAAGCAAAATAATATTCGATTATAATTAAGTTAGTTAATAGTCTAGGATTTTATTTTAGATTTCTGCTTCGCTAGAATTAATACATACATCCATGTTTTTGTAAAACTTAGTTCCTATAAAAGAATATTAATGATTATGAGAGATGAAGACTCCTAACAGGGAGGGAGGGGACATTGGGCTGTTTATTACACTAGTTCTCAAAGTTTTAAATTACATTTTCTTATTTGTATGCTTTGCAACTTTAAGGACTTTTATTGAATTTTGATTGGTTTGTTCATTAAGTTGAGTGTCCAAACGTTTTAACCAATGTCTATACTATACATAAGGGGTAATTTTGTGAATCATCATAGGGGTATACATCAATTTATCGGCCATTGTCTTATCCCCTAAGATACCTGAGTCTCCTAGTCTCCTACATTTTTCATCTTCTTCCTTATGTGGTTCTTTAATAGATAGCAAAGGTAACCACCGTCAGTTTTGTAAATGTTGCAGAATTGTCATTAATGCAGGGATCTAAAGGAATAAGACAAAGGCCAATTAGTTAATGTACATTTACAACCCTTATGAAGATACACAAAATTGCCCCTTCTGTAGATTACAATTAGTGGTTGAAACTTTTGAACACTCTACTAACTTAACCAACCAAATTGAATAAAAGTCCCCAAAGATGTTAAGCTTATGAATAAGAAAACGTTATTATAGAACTTTGGGGACTAGTGTAATAAACTGCCCAATGTGACCCCTCCCTCCCTAGCCACACATTTTTAAAAATGGGTCTGCTCTGGAGATAATTAGAAGGTTAGGTGGTTATTTTTCCGTCGCCCATCTTTTTGTGTTGATACTACTAGGACCTTTTTGAAGGAAATTGTACGGATATTTGTTTTTGTGTCATCTCGCATCACTAGCAACAGAGAACGCGCCACGGTATAGATTACGCACCAACAAAATAAACCAATTGTAATTTAGAATAATAGCAAAGTTTAGAAATTGTTTGGTATAACAGAAAAATAATACCTATATTAGAAATGAGTTATAAAAAAGAATCGTGTTATGTAAAGAATAAAACAGATTTTTAAATTTATATTTTTAAAGAGAAAAAAAAAATTTTTGGGGGGGTGTTGACCCTTCCCTTCCCCCTCGACCTCATTTTCTATTTTTTATAAACTTTTTTTTAGGGGGGGATATTTTTTCTAGGGATTATTTCTCTTGGGAGAGTGGTTGTACCCTTCCCCAAAATAGTTATAACTCTTTTAAGGAAAATCCGATCGGTTCAGCGGTTAGCGAGATCCTTCGGTACAGACAAACAAATAGACAACCTGTTAATTTATTATAAGGATTTTTGGTTATATCACAAAAACAGTTAATTTAAAAAATGTTGCAGTGTTCTTTGGGGTAAGGTTAGGGGGGGGGGATGAAAGTGAAAGAGGAAGGTCTCTTGCAGCAAAAATGTCCTTATACACAGGGATCTGAAGGGATAAGATTATTGTTGATAAATTATTGTACATCCCCATTGATGATACAAAAGTTACCCTTTCTGTAGATTAATAAAATTGGGCTTCAAACGTTTGAACACTCGTGTTTAAACAGTTGTTAAGCCAACGAATAAGAAAACATTATTATAAAATGTTGGGGACTAGTGTAATAAACGGCACATTGTCTCAACTCTCTCTCTGCACACAGTCACAAATGTCTGTAGCGAAGGATCTTAATAAACACTGAAACGATTTAGTTCTCCTTTACAGTTAAGATTCTTTCAGGTTCAGGGAGGGTTTTTAACTATTTTGAAGGAGGATATCTCCACCCTTCCAATAAAAAATGACCCCCTTCAGTGCCCCTTGAGGCTTCTAGAGGCGTAACCACAAGTGAAAATATACAGCGAGTATTACAAAGGGATAATTCATCTATAAAAATTTTGCTCATTTATTTATCCCTGCATCTCAAATATAACTTATATACTTAAGATGAGAAGTGGCAAAAATTGAATGAAAAAGATAGTCATTTTGAGAAGGGGGCTTTTAGATGGGTTTTTTAACAATATAACAAATAATATTTTTTGGAATAGCTAACATTTTATAAAAAGACTAGCGCCTGCGCTCCAAGCATCTAGGGGCTCTGTATTTCAAGAGATAGGAAAGGGCAAAAAATTTCCACAAGTATGTCCTTGGATCCCCCACAAGGGCTGAAAGCTTTGGTTCAATTAGCTAAGTTGTAATTATTTTTTTCGCGTTTTTCTATGCACATCAAAGTTTGTTTAAAGGTAAATGATATATGAAGGTGTAGTTCCTTTTCATTTCAATACACCTTTTAAAAAGATATTCTTTTAGTCAGATTTTTATGCGTAGTCACTCCAAAAGTAATTTTTCTTCACCTAGATAATAAAAGGTAAAGTATTTCCTTTTCGTTTCAATACGCCTTTTAATATACAAATCTAAGATGCTTAGCAATTAGATCATTTTCCTTATTTTTATATCCTTTTCAATAATAGAAGCCATAATTCCTTTTTCATTTCATTGGCACTTTATAAGAAAGGGGGGGGGGGCGAAAGTGACACTTTTTGTAACCAAAACTAAAAGTCAACAATGGAACTCAACTAAAAAAAGAGTTACAGGTCTGACATTTTGCATGGCAGTTGCTTTGTACCCCTATAAATAATATTTCTAAATTTTTAAGGTTATTTATTTGACTTTTAACCTTTAAACGAGACGAAAAAAAACTCAAAACAAATGATCTCCCTACTTGTAATTATAGAAATTAATCCTTTAGTTATTGGATTAATGACAACATAAATATAATCGGATAACAAGGATTCTAGGCAGGAATCTAAAGGGATAAGACAATTGTCAATAAATTTTTGTACATCCCCAATGATGATACATAAAATTACTCCTTCTGTAGATTAAAATTAGTGGTTGAAACGTTCAAACACTCAATTAACCAATCAATCAAAATTAACTGAAGTCCCCTAAGTTGATAAGGCAACAAATAAGAAAATGTTATTATATAACTTTGGGGACTAGTGTAATAAACAGCCCATTGTCCTATCTCTCTCTGATATTAATACAATATACAAATAAAAATTACATACTTACAAAGTAATACAAATGTTTAAATTTTTTCCAAGATTGTTTCCCAGTTTAAGGAAAGAATTCGTAGAAATTTTGCATTTTAATTAGTATCTACTAAATAATGTTAAGTTTTAGGATAGCAAATTTATAGCTAAAGTATATTTAATTAATATATAGCTTCTTCTTTTTAGCATAAAGGAAATTGGGAAATTAATTGATCTTCAACTAGTATCTACGCCCCTAGCATCTAGAGGCTCTGTATTCAAAAGCGAAGAGAGGGATTGAAATATAGCCTATCTAAAATATAGAAAAATAAAAAAAGTATAAAAATATATAAAAACATAAAAAAAATTAAAATAAAAAAAATTAACATTTTTTTTTGGGGGGGGGGGAATTTTTATTTTTGGGGGTTTTGGTTGTCCCACTCTTCAAGAAAATAGCATAAAACCACCACAGGACCAATAGTTATATACCCTGAGAAGAGATCTTAAGGGACAGACGGACGGACGGACAGAAAGACAGACAGACATCAAGTTACTTTGTATTATAGATAGAATAATATCTAAAGTAACGTTGGCTTGATATCTAAGTTTAGTTTTGGTGTAAAAACAGAGGGACGAAAATGTTGTGGATTAATTTAAAAGGGGTAGTTTCACGAAAGGCATTTAAACTTAATTTAGTGAACCGCATTTTTTTTCCTGGTCAATTGGTTAAACTTCATTTTTATGACATATATTTGAAAGAATTTCAATTTTCTCTACCACGTAGTTTTTAAAATATCAAGACTTGAAAATCGTCTGTTTAAATTGCATATATCACAAAAATCTTGATATTTTCAAAACTACGTGGTAGAAAATTTAAATTCTTTTAAATATATGCTATATAAATATAGTTTAACCCATTAACTAGCAAAAAATATGCGGTTCATTAAATTAAGTTCAAATGCATTTCGTGAAACTACCCCATTTATCTTATGTTGTAATATTATTTTGTTGTTTTAAGTGGTATACCAGAAAAGTCAACCCTTCCCCGTATTCAATTTCTAAGCGTGGTGATTAAGGCAAAGTAAAACTAATATTTAAACCTGGTTTCATACAATTTATTTAATGTTTGATACACTAGAAATTTAAGGCACAGAAAATTTACTATTTTAAACTTATTTTAGAGCATGGATCTAAAGGAATAAGACAATGGCCGATAAATTGATGTACATTCACAATGATGATTTACAAAATACACCTTAAGTATATTAAAATTAGTGATTGAAACGTTTGAACACTCAACACCATGAACTAGCCCATCAAAATTCTAAGGTTACAAAGCTAACTAATAAGAAAACGTTATTATAACAGCCCATTGTCACCTCTCCCTCTCTGGTTTCCTTCTTATCTTTTTAAAAATTCACAAAATCACTGCCAATTAGAAAAACTCAATCATAGTTTTCATGTTCTTATTTTGATACTGCTGTCAATGAGATTTTAAGAAACCAGCTTTACAAGTAATATTTAGTTTCCTTCCTTTCATTGTTTTATACTCTACAATCTCTCACGAGCTAAAATTTTCACTGCTCCCTCGAAGACGTGATTGAAAACTTTGAAACAACCTAGGTGAATTCTTAAAAGCCTTTTTTTTGCTCACTACCACACTAAAATAGTGAGGCAAAATTATCCCCTCTAAATTTTTAGCGAGCCTCACCGATTTTAGTGAGGCAGTGAGCCAAAAAGTTTTTTAAGAATTCAACTCTGAAAAGTTAAGAAACTAAGCACCTTTTGAGAAATTAAAGTTCATAATTTTTGGTTACTAAATGGATATGACGTAATATTTATTAAGAAATCTCTAATAAGAAGAATGATCATTTTCTAACGTGGGTATTTGTACAGTTTTCAAAGTTCCATTCCAGGCAGAAGTGTGAATAATGTAAAAACTAATTATTGCCATATGTGTAATGTATTGCAATTTTAATTAGTTTTCTTTATTTGTCAAAACAAAGACGCATAGTAGGGAAGGAGAGGACATTGGGCTGTTTACTACACAATTTTGATTGGTTGTTTCATTTACTTTAATGTTCAAACGTTTCAAGGACTAATTGTAATCTACAGACGGGCTAATTTTGTGCATCATCATTGGGGATGTACATCAATTTATCGGCAATTGTCTTATCCTTTTAGATCCCTGCATGTGTGTCTGTTTGAAATCGTTGGAACTCTGCGCACATTTCAATGAGCGCTTAAATTGAGATGCACTGCACGAACATATTTCAATGAGCGCTTAATTTGAGCATGAATCTGCAAGCTGCTTCTAGAACGTGCATAAATTATGCGCACTTATTGAAATTATTTGAGAACAAATGATTTTGTGTGCGTGCACTATAAAAATGTAATTTCTAAAGTTTTATCTTCTTGGTTAAATTACACTACAAAATCAGAGTAGCTGTGATTAATATTCTACTGTGATATTTTAAATATACAACGCCAATAAACCCGGCAAATTTCAAGGTTTCCATTGATTTGTGCCAATCATGAAATGTTTGAAAGTTTAAATTTGCAAATCTAGAATAGTTTGGAACGGGGATAAATTGGATATTATCTAGAAATATGAATACCTAGAGAGAGAGGACAATGGACTGTTTATTACACAAGTCCACCAAGTGTTATATTAAAGTTTTCATATTCGTCGGCTTAACGACCTAGGGGACTTTTAATGAATTTTTATTGGTTTGTTTGTAAAATTGAGTGTCCATACGTTTCAACCAATAATTTTGATCTACGGAATGGGTAATTTGTGTATCATCATTGAGGATATACATCAATTTATCGGCCATTGTCTTGATTACGACAATGGCCGACGACACCGTACCCCCAGACAACCAACCATTAAATTGAATAAAAGTCCTAATTGTGCATGGTATTCGGTAACGTGTGTTTTTCGTCAGGGCATCCCCCCTGCTATAATGTTTCGCATATAATAGAGTAGCAAGGCAGTAAGAAAAGAACCATATATAACGTCTTTATCATAAAAAATGTGTATGTAATATTGAATTGGAGCATGGCGTCCTTCTATCACTAATTTAGATAAAATGTTAATTTAGTTTTTGCTTTTCAGGTTAGTTTCATTGTGGCCCTTCATTATCATAATACTAGCGGTTGCACCCCTAGCATCTTGAGGCTCTGTATTCAAATAGGTAAGGAGGGGACAAAAAAAAAACCTATAACTATCCTGAGACCTAAAATCAGTTAAGTAGTAATTTAAATCTTTACCGCCAAACAACAAATACCAATTACATTATATAATGGCTAGAGGCTGCGTCATTATAATCTAAGAGCTCTGTATTTAAAGGGGTAAGAAGGGAGCAGAATAATGCCCTGAATCCGTCCCAAACCCTATGTAAATCTTTTCTAATGAGAAGAACTCAATCAGTTATTAAAATCTTAAACTTCAGACAGAAAAACCTACCACTTTATTTAATAGAATATTACTTATAAAAAAGTAGCTATATTAGATTGTATAAGTTTAAACAAATTTATAATATATTTTAATTCTGCCCTTTCTTTCTCCCTGAAAATGTTTGAATATAGTTGCTATTATAGCGGTTGATTTGCATGCCATGAATAGTAACTTTATTTATAGGCCTATTGATTCAGTGGGCCTTTTAGATTATTACAGGCGTTAGAGAGATGTGAGATTTATATTTTATCTTTAATTATAGGTTTATTATTTCTATAGGCCTTTTAGATTATTACAAGCGTTAGAGGGATGTAGGATTTATATTTTATCTTTATTTAGAGGCCTATTGGTTCAGTGGGCCTTTTAGATTATTACAGGCGTTTAAAGGATGTGTGATTTATATTTTATCTTTATTTATATGTCTATTATTTCAGTGGGTCTTTTAGATTATTACAGGCGTTAGAGAGATGTGACATTTTTATTTTTTTTTATTTATAGGCCAATTAATTCAGTAGGCCTTTTAGATTATTACAGGCGTTAGAGGGACATTTATATTTTATCATAATTATAACATACAAAAAATCTGCATGTTTTAAATTTACATTGCACATAAGGACCTTCTGGTAACAATTATAGAGTTGCAACGCTTACTAAATCGCACCTAATTGTTTTATGAATCATAATACAAAGTTTAAAATCGATAGGACTATCTACGAAAATTCCATCTTTCCCGGACGGACAGCCCGACCCTAATTATAGAAAAGCTTCGTTTATGTTATGTGACTATTATTTAAGACTTAAGCAAAGACTCAAACAAGCAAACAAACATCCTATTACTTCAGGAAATAGTATTAATTACGTTTTTATTAGTTTCTTTATTCCTGACTTTAAATGTCTTTATTGTTAAGTAACATTGTTTTACGGGCATGATTGCCCATTACTGTATACATATTAGAGATTCGGGGATCTAAAGGGATAAGACAATGGCCGATAAATTGATATACATCCCCAATAATGATAAAGATTATGCGTTCTGTATATTACAATTTGAAGATAAAAACGTTTGTAAACTCAACTAAATGAAACAACTGATCAAGATCCAATAATTGTTCCCAAGGTTGTTAAGACAACGAATAAGGAAACGTTATTACAAAACTTTGGGGACTAGTGTAATTAACAACCAATAGGCTCCTCGCTTACTGTAGATAAATGCTTACTTAACTACGATAAGGGATAGATTAACTAAAAGGGGTTCAAAAAAGTAGCTCACTAGATAAATGAGTTAATTATTTTTCGTAATATTACCTTTTTTCTGTTATATTATAATATTAATAACTAGCGGCTTCGCCCCTAGCCTCTAGGGGCTTTGCCCCAAGAGGTTTGATCAACTTAATTTTTCGTATTTTAGATTTAAAAAGAAAAAGTAAAAAAAAAATTTTTTTTTTTTTTGGGGGGGTATTTTCATTTTTTTGGGGGGTTGGGGGTGTCCCATCCCCAAGAAAATAGCTCAAAACCATCACAGGACCAGTAGGTATATTCCCTGAAGAGTAGAGCCCAATCGGTTCAGTGGTTACTGAGATCTTAAGCTTCAGACGGACAGACAGACGGACAGACATCGTTCTACTTTGTATTATAGATATTTGAGGTTTAATTAAACCCAAATGAGAGAATATGATTGTTGTTTAAATCAACATTCACTTCTTCTTAGCTTCCTTGATTCATTGTCCATTAACATATCCATGGAATTAAAATATTACCAAAGGCCAGTTCAAATTGTTTTACCTACTTATGTCGAAAACTTTGTTATTATTGGAAGTTATCAGCTTAGTTTTTTTGTTAAAATTTTATTAAACAAAAAATATTTGAAAAAATGTAGTGAAGAGTTACTTGTCAATCAAAAGTGAAAATATGGACGGTATAGATGGATAGAGATAATGAGATGAATGCATAAATTTGTACACAGCCAAATATACAAATAATGGTGCTACAAAAATGATCATCCAAATAAACAATTATGGTGCTACAAAAATAAATTTGTACACAGCCAAATATACAAATTATGATGCTACAAAAATAAATTTGTACACAGCCAAATATACAAATAATGGTGCTACAAAAATGTACATCCAAATAAACCATTATGGTGCTATATAAATATACAAATAATGGTAAATTATGTAAGATTCATTTAGCAGTCATTGTATCTTCTACCCCTGAGTTATAAAAATCTTTCCCTATCCCCGTATTCCTGGTTTAGTCAGGGAGGTCGGGGACATTGGGCTGTTTATTACACTGGTTCCCAAATTTTCATAATAATGTTTTCTTATTCTTTTGCTCTATTAATTTGCAGACAATCTTTAATTTTGATTGGTTGTTCAAAATTAAGTGCTCATACGTTTCAATCACTAATTGTAATCTACAGAAGGGGTAATTTTGTGTATAGTTCATCAATTTATCGGCTATTGTCTTATCCCTTGTATCCCTGGTTTAGTACAGATCCAATCTTGATGAAGTAGACACGTGTTCTTTAACATTTTAGTTTCTATACAGAATAACAAAACTTTCGGGTATAGTCCTTTTAGTGGCAACGCCACTTAAGGGGCGATTCGGCGTATTTTTAAAATGGCTTTTAATAGGTTAGGTTAGGTTTTATTAGGTTATGTGATTGCCCCATTGGCCACGCAGGGTTAGAGCCCCCCGCAGGGGCTAGAAATAAGAGAAAACCTACTATGAAAATACGAAGATTCGCTCCTTAAGGGGCGTTGCCACGAAAGGGACTAAACCCAAACTTTCTTATAAAAAAGAAAATTAGCTTGAAACAATCCCAAGACTTAAATCTAAAAAAATAGCCTAAAACTATCACAGGTCTTATGTGAAGATTGCCTACGCTAGAGAACCCAATTTGTTCTTTAGTTATTGAGATTTTAAGTTTCAGACAAAAATACAAAAGTCATAGATCAAATTTGTTTACATAGGCGTCCAAGGGGGGTGGGGGGTAATGGGGCGATTACCCCCCCAAACGATTTTGGGGGTGCCGTAGTCACCCTCAAAATTTTTTTCATTTTACCCCCCCCCCCATTCAAAATTTACCCCTCCCCAACCATTTAGGAGGGGGTATTTACCCCCCCCCCCCAAACAATTTTGTGGGGGTAAATACCCCCCTCAAATAAAAAATCTCTAATAAAAAAAAATTTTGCGCGCTTCGCGCGCATTTTTAATACTATATATTTAAGAAAATTTAAATTACCCCCCCCAAAAATTTTACCCCGGGGGTAAATTTTGGGGGGGTAAACTAAATTTACCCCTGCCAACAGATTTCAGGGGTGGTAATTACCCCCCCCCCCCCCCCCCAAGCAAATTTTACCCCCGGGGTAAAAATTTTGGGGGGGGTAAATAAAATTTGCAGCGCGCTTCGCGCGCCATTTTACCCCCCCCCCCTAAAATGTTTGTTTAAATATAAAAAAATCCTATTTCTTAAATGGTTAGTTTTAGAAACATCAATATTTTGACTGTTTTTTTAAAACATTTTAAGATTTTTAAAGTGTAAACCAATCCTTGATTTCGTAATACTAAAACATCATTTGTATTCACACCAAATTTAGAAAGTATAAAAAAACACCTAAAAAAATATTTACCCTTTTTAAAAAAAATGCCAGCTTCGCCCACTATGAGCCTCTAGGAACACTCAAGGGGGGGAAATGGGGTGGAAGTAAACCCCATTAACTTTCAGTTTGAAAAGAAAAAATATCATTGGAAGAATTTTTTTTCCAGGGGCGTTTCCCCTTAGGAGGTTTGAGGTACTCTACCTAAAATAGTTATCAACCTTTCCATGTCTTATAAGAAGCTTTATTGCAAAGAAGACTTTTATAGGTTCAGCGGTTCTCCAGATCATTTGCGACGGACAAATTACATTATAGGATTGAATTAAGCTGCTGTCTTATTTCTTTCTTAAAATAAAAATGAAATTACTTTTTCCTAAAATTTCTGGAAGAAATTCCAGATTTAATAGGTAATTTCATTTCCCATTAGAAAACATTTTTTCTGTATTAACGAAATCTATTAATTTAATAGGATATTCTACTTTTAGTAATAGGTAAAGAAGAACAAATACAAAAAGTTCATTACAGGAAATGTTAATGGAAAATAAACCAATTTTTCTTTGATATGATTTTAACTCTGCTTTTGCAATCTTTTGATTATTTGGGTAAGAAAGCAGAAAATGTTTTTTTTTTATTTGTTGGCTCAACAACTTTGGGAACTTTAATTAAATTTTGATTGGTTAGTTTATGAAGCTAAGTGTCCAAACGTTTCAATCAGTAATTATAATCTTTGTAAGGGATAATTTAATCATAATGTGTATAATCATTGGAGATGTCCATCATTGTCTTATCCGTTTAGATCTCTGGAAAGAAAGAGTGAAGGTTGATTTAAGCACAATATCACCTCTATTTTTGGTTTAATAAAACCTTAAATTAATTTTTATTTGCTCGGATTCAAACATGGTGTTAAACATTTTAATTTGTGTAATGTATAGGAATACAGGGATAAGTAAATGGAAGATAAATTCTCTTGTTAAGATATTTCAATTACTGATAGATTGAATTAACTTTTACTGTTGACTGCACGATAAGTGGGTCAAAGAAGTTTATAATTGGAGGGGGAATCTCTTTTATATACCATTCTCCATACATGCAGTACTTTTTAGCTTCTCAGTTGCGCTAGGTGGCCCCTCTCCTCCTTTTTATTGGGTAGACAAAAGTTGGGTTTCACTTGGGTTGCGAAAACCCAACTAATGCATGTATGCTATTTTTCTATCCCCATTAGCTTGGTGACATGTGTGGTCTAAAAGCTAAACAATTTTAATTCAAATCTCCCATGCTAATTCAATTTACGAGAGCTTACACAAAACTGCTAAAAAGTTCATAAATAAGAGACAATCATCCTTTTACATGATTTGTATATGAAAATCTGTCAATGGGCCAATGCATTTACCTCCCTCTTAAGGTCTGCCCCACATCCCTTTTCCAACAATGTACTTTTGGATGTATTTCGTATGACGAAAATTGCGGGGGTGTTATAAAAACATTTTTACGATATTGCATAAACATATATTTATACTAGTAAAGTATATTTAATTAACTTTTTTATTTAATTCTTATTTAAATTCATGTATACTGTCATGGTGCAAATTCTTTATGGTCACATGCTTTTTTGTCTAATAGCAGATGCGTCCCTAGTATATAGGAGCTCTCTAGGGGGCCTACAACTATCCCAAACTAATATCTAAAAGTAAAAAACCTAAAACCATCCCAGGGCCTTGTAAAGCTTGCCTAAAAGGGAGAATACAATTAGTTCAGAAGTTATCGAATTCTTAAGCTTCAACCTTTCTACTTTATATAAAGGATTAAAATTTTAATAAAATTACAGAATAGTGAGCAATATATTTTGTCAGAATAATGATTATTTGCCAAACTAAAATTATAGATTTTGTATAACTGTTATAGACAGCATTTTGTTCTATGGTATCAATATTAATATATTTTCTATTTATAATATACTGTTATCTTTTGAAATGCTAAAGATACTTTAAAACTCCTTTTTCTGAAATTGAAAACACGATAATGGTTTATAATTTTCTAATATGGATATCACAAGTTTGATCTCGTATCTATGTCTTTGTTACACCCAAAAAGTAAATAACTTTACATAGATTTATGCCAGAGAGGGAGGGGACAATGGGCTGTTTATTACACTAGTCCCAAAGGTTTTATTATAAATGTTTTCTTATTAGTTGGCTTAACAACTTTGGGGACCTTTACTGAATTTTGATTGGTTGGTTTATTAAATTTTGTGTGTCATCGTTTGGGATGTACATAAATTTATCGGCCATTGTCTTATCCCTTTAAATACCTGGATTTATCCCCTGGCAAATATGTATGCTCTTATTATATCGACAAGAGGCTGTATTAAAAATATCATAATTAGTTTATAATTTAATTAGTGGCTGCACCTATAGTACTTAGGGTTGTCTATTCGAACGGGAAGAATGTGCAGAAAAATTGCCAAAAAACATCCAAAGTCAATTCTCAATTGGTTCAGTAGTTATTGATATCTTAAATTACAGACATAAAAACCTTACTACTTTATATAAATTGAGTTAAATTTTCTTAATATTTGTTATGATGTTAACATAAAGTTCCTCTAAGTAAGAACAACTTATATGTTAACCATATCTATTTCTAAGGATGTTATAAAATAGCACCATGCCAATTTAAAATTTAAGAGATGGTAAATTAATCGTTTAAATTGCATTAACCTAATGGATATTTTAAAATTTTTTTGTAATTCATGAAATTATCTTACACTTGTCGCTACATGTTTATCTTAGCCTGATTTTTTTTAACCTTTTATAAAGTAGGGGTTGTATGGTCCCCATCTATTTATTTTCGTGCCCGAATCTAATATATTTATGCGAGATAAGTCATTTGTTTACAAAATATGATTCAAAAGGACTGTGCTGCTCGAGAAAATAAATGCTAAGGATCATTGGCTGTTTATTACCTAGTCCCCAAAGTTTTATAATAATGTTTTCTTGTTAGTTGGCTTAACAACTTTGACTTTGTCCAAACTTTTCAACCCCTAATTGTAACCTACAGAAGGTGTAATTTTTTGTATAATCATAGGGGATGTACATCAATTTATCGACCATTGTCTTATCCCTTTAGATCCCTGCTTTCTTTCTGTTTTAACTCTAATACACATTCTAAGAGAAGTCTTGAGCTCTTTTAATGTAATAATATATAATTGTCTTCTTCCAAATATAAGGTACCTTTAGATTTTTAAAACAACGTTTTCTACTTCTTTTTTTCAGTTGCCAATCCCTTAATGCGTGACTCCTCCCACACGAGTTGAACGTGTCTCGAAAAAGTAATTTATAAAACTTCAAGATTACAGCTGTGTGTCCGGAATATAGGGAAGGGGAAATGAAAGGAAAGATAAATATTTATATAAAAGTAACAGGATCTCTGCCTGCCTGTATCGAAGGATCTCGCTAACCGCTGAACAGATATGGTTCTCCTTTATAATGTAGTTTCTCATAGGTCCTGGGAAGGTTTGGGGGAGGGTACGACCACCATGCCAAGAAAAATTGTCCCTAGAAAAATATCACTCTTGCTAGTCTTAGATAATTTAATAACCACAAAGATTTTTCTTTTTCAATTGGGATATGGGGACCAATATTGAGGAAATAATATTTATTTATCTCTCAGCGACCTATCACTTCATCCCTGTCCAAACTAGTGCGATCTCCAAGGATATTAAAATATATGATAGCAAATATAAATACATAGACACATAGACAAATATTCTATATACTAAAGCAACTGTAAGTCAGAGAGAGAGAGTGGACAATGGACTGTTTATTACACTAGTCCCCATAGTTTTATAATATCGTTTTTTTATTTGTTCTCCCGTGCCTTTGGCATCTCGGGGCTAAAAAGCTGCTTTTAATCTTATAATTGTATATTTCATATCCGCGGAAAACTGTTTTTTTATGCGAGAAAAAACTATTATTTGATCATAACTCTGTTATAAAGCTTTAATAATATATCCTCTTAAGATAAAAATTATACCTAACAATCTTACAAAATTAGCACTTACCTTATGACTTTAAGGATTAAAATATAATTAGTGAAGTTTTTGTTATTTCTCTTGATTACAAGACGCAATGAATATAAAAAACCTGGATCAAAAATTGTAGAATTGAATTGATTAATCCAATATTATTATAATCCAGTCTTTTTTGTGCTTGATTTATTTCACTCTTAATTTAATGTTTTAAAACAAGACTTTACTGATAAAACATTAGACTAAAACACTAGAGGGGGAAGGTGTTAAATAACTGTATGTCCCCATCCAGAGTACCCTGTGCCGACTTTCAATTGGGTCTGAAAATCAACCAATAATATCGGGAATAATAACACAGCCAAGTCGCTACAAAAGAGCAGAAAGCAAAACACTAGAGGGGGAAGGTGTTAAATAACTGTATGTCCCCATCCAGAGTACCCTGTGCCGACTTTCAATTGGGTCTGAAAATCAACCAATAATATCGGGAATAATAACACAGCCAAGTCGCTACAAAAGAGCAGAAAGCAATTTGCTAGCAGACGAAAAAGGTCCCCAACAGGAGGAACCAGGTAGTTGTTTGGTTATACATTTATATTTATAGATTTATTGTTAAAACTAATATATACTTGTAATTGTAATGTGTAACTGAATTTGACTTGAGATTAATAGACTTAGTTTTTGTTTTGGCACTAGTAAACTAATAAAAGTGTCCATATAAACATGCTGAATATTTGTTTTGGCACTAGTAAACTAATAAAAGTGTCCATACGAACATGCTCAGTTTTGTATTGGCACTACCAAACTAATAAAAGTGTCCATACAGACATGCTGAATAGTTGTATTGGCACTAGTAAACTAATAAAAGTGTCCATACAAACACGCTATATAAAATCAAGTTTTGGTACTAGTAAACTAATAAAAAGTGTCCATATGAAAACTCTATATAAAATTAAGTTTTAGCACTAGTAAACTAAAAAAAGGTCCATATAAACATCCTGTATATTTTTTTGGCAATACCTAACTAATAAAAGTGTCCGTACAAACTCGCTATATAAAATCAAGTTTTGGTACTACCAAATTATTAGAAGTATCCATATAAACACGCGGAATATTTGTTTTGGCACTACCAAACTAATAAAGTATCCATACAAACACACTGAATATATTTGTTTTGGCACTACCAAACTAATACAAAGTGTCCATATAAACATGCTGAATATTTGTTTTGCCACTAGTAAACTAATAAAAGTGTCCATACAAACATGCTCAGTTTTGTATTGGCACTACCAAACTAATAAAAGTATCTATATAAACACGCGGAATATTTGTTTTGGCACTGGTAAACTAATAAAACTGTCCATACAAACACACAGTATAAACTATTCAAAGTATTTGCATTGAATTTGCAGGGATTACGCAATAACAACATCAATTTCATTTCGTTGTTTTCAAACATCAAAAATGCGTAAAAACTCGACTGTTTATAAATGTACAATGACAAATCTTAGAACCAATGAGGTTGCATTATAGGGTCTTGAATCAGTGGAAGTAGAGCTATTTATGTTTCTAATAAAAAGTTTGCCGTTTTATAGAAATGCAATCGTAGTTAGCTTCATGTTCAGTCTAATTAAATTGATTCTAAAGGATTTTTAAAAATAAATTATATAATTTCATATCTTTATTTATTATTTACTCTAAATCTTAATTGCGACAAATCAAAGAAAAACAAATGAAACGAAAATCCGAAATGTTACTTTTGCCTTGAATTATGTACAACCACACTCGAAAACTGGACAGACCAACATACCTAAATTTTCAGTATTCTAGGAATCACACCTGCCAAGCTGTTTAAATTCTAGTTTTTTCTAGGTGATTTATTAAAATCTTTATTTTCTTATAAATATTCTTCAATTTTAGATAATATAGAGGCGGATTCCAAGGATCTAAAGGGATAAGACAAAGGCCGTTAAATTTGTGTACATCACCAATGATGATACACAAAATATTACCTTCTGTAGATTACAATTAGTGGTTAAAAAGTTTGAATATTCAACTCAAACCAACCATTCAAAATTCAGTAAGTTGATAAGCCAACGAATAAGAAAACGTTATTGTAAAAATTTGGGGACTAGTGTAATAAACAGCCCAATGTACCCTCCCTCCCTGAAGGCGGATCTGCAAATTAAGCTACTGCACATGCAAACAACAGTTACATACATAGTTACAATATCTGAAAACAAATTTTAATTATTTACTTTACTAATTAAATTCATGTTAGGACCATTTTCAGTTTTAATTAGAGGAAGGGAAAAGTGTTTTGAAAAGCAAAAAAAGTAAATCAGAGATCTATTGCCAAGTTTTACGACTAAGGGTTGCTTCGCTATTTATCGTAGCAAGAATGTCGTTGGGACAAAAATCAGGAGGTCTATGGTCATATTTCGGATAAACCCAAAGATAGAGAAGAAACAATGGGCTGTTTAGTCCTCAAAGTTTACATTAACCTTTTCGGGTATAGTCCCTGCAAGGGCTCTAACCCTGTGGGGCAATCACCTAACCCAATATAACCTTATCTAACCTAAAATAACCTATCAAAAGCCATTTTTAAAATACGACGAATCGCCCCTTAAGGGGCGTTACCACGAAAGGGACTATTCCCACCTTTTCTTATTTGTTGTCTTAACAACCTTAGGGACTTTTACTGAATTGTTTATTTATTATTTTTTGAATTATTTGGTTTATTTATTAAGTGAGTGTTCATTCAAACGTCTGAACAACTAAGGGGGGGGGGGGAAGTTTTGCCACTTTCGCGTAAACAGTGTTCTGTGGACTAGGTATTGATTTTAGATTATAGGTTATTTAGGATAAAAGTTTACTTTTGGTTAGTACTTCACGTATTTTTAATCATTTTTTTGGATAACCCCACCCCCTAGCCCCCCGGGGCTCAAAATCCCCCTAAAAATGAACCTAACCTTAATTTTCTCAGGAACCATTTGACCAAAAGAGATGATTTCTTAAACTTAAGCTTTTTTGCTTATAAACTAACTTCTGATTTAGAAGTCACCCCCCTGCCACCAACCCCTAGCCCTCCGGGGCTCAAAAAAACCCTAAAAATGAACCTAACCTTAATTTTCTCAGGAACCATTTGACCAACAGAGATGATTTCTTAAACTTAAGCTTTTATGCTTATAAACTAACTTCTAGTTTAGAAGTCACCCCCTGCCACCAACCCCTAGCCCTCCGGGGCTCAAAAAAACCCTAAAAATTAACCTAACCTTAATTTTCTCAGGAACTATTTGTCCAATAGAGATGATTTCTTAGACTTAAGCTTTTATGCTTATGAACTAAGTTTAAGTTTAGAAATAGCCCCCCTGCCGCCAACCCCTTGCCCCCCGGGGCTCAAAAAAAAAACCAAAAATGAACCTAACCTTAATTAAAATTTCTTATTTGAAGAGTTAGAGGTACACTTATTAAACCAAATATGCTTCATTTTGGATGTTATTGACATATCTGCTGAACAAAAATATAATCGGCCTCCAGGTTCAGGTGCTGCAGGCCTCCAGGTCCACTCAGGAGACAGGTAAAAATTTAAATTTCTTATTTGAAAATTTATAGGTACACTTATTAAACCAAATATGCATCTTTTTGGATGTTATTGACATATCTGCTGAAAAAATTAGAATCGGCCTCCAGTTTCAGGTGCTGCAGGCCTCCAGGTCCACTCTCGACAGGTGAAAATTAAAATTTCTTATTTAAAGAGTTAGAGGTACACTTATTAAACCAAATATGCTTCTTTTTGGATGTTATTGACATATCTGCTGAAAAATTTAGAATCGTACCAACCTGGATGGAGAATCTGTAGCTTTGGATGACATCTGGATAAGATCAACCCCTCTGAATTAAATTCTTAAAATGACTCCACTTTCATCTAGACTTTATAATCTGAATCATATCAAAAACGCTTGCCCCATTTTGAGTATCTGTAATGTTACATCTGAGACAGAATTATACTTTAAAAAGCATACCTAAACATTATAAAATAGACATTTTAGGTCTGTCTAGAAGGCTCCTAGAGGACACCTTGAGCCTGCTTGGAGCACAACTTTCTCTAAATTCAAAAAATACAATTTGTTTAATTTTCCCTATCCAGCAGTCGCCTGGAGGTCACCTAAACCCTGCCTAGAACACATATCTTTAAATAAGAACTTTTTTAATTTTTACCTGTCTCCAGAGTGGACCTGGAGGCCTGCAGCACCTGAACCTGGAGGCCAATTCTAATTTTTTCAGGAGATATGTCAATAACATCCAAAAAGATGCATATTTGGTTTAATAAGTTTACCTCTAATTCTACAAAAAGAAAATTTAAATTTTTACCTGTATCCAGAGTGGACCTGGAGGCCTGCAGCACCTGAAACTGGAGGCCGATTCTAATTTTTTCAGCAGATATGTCAATAACGTCCTAAAAGATGCATATAATAAGTGTACCTCTAAACCTTCAAATAAGAAATTTAAATTTTTACCTGTCTCCTGAGTGGACCTGGAGGCCTGCAGCACCTGAACCTGGAGGCTGATTCTAATTTTTTCAGGAGATATGTCAATAACATCCAAAAAGAAGCATATTTGGAAGTGTACCTCTAACTCTTCAAATAAGAAATTTAAATTAAGGTTAGGTTCATTTTTAGGGTATTTTTGAGCCCCGGGGGGCTAGGGGTTGGCGACAGGGGGGCTATTTCTAAACTTAAACTTAGTTCATAAGCATAAAAGCTTAAGTTTAAGAAATCATCTCTATTGGTCAAATGGTTCTTGAGAAAATTAAGGTTAGGTTCATTTTTAGGGTTTTTTTGAGCCCCGGAGGGCTAGGGGTTGGTTGCAGGGGGCTGACTTCTAAACTAGATGTTAGTTTATAAGCATAAAAGCTTAAGTTTAAGAAATCATCTCTATTGGTAAAATGGTTCCTGAGAATATTAAGGTTAGGTTCATTTTTAGAGTTTTTTTGAGCCCCGGAGGGCTAGGGGTTGGCGGCAGGGGGGTGACTTCTAAATCAGAAGTTAGTTTATAAGCATAAAAGCTTAAGTTTAAGAAATCATCTCTGTTGGTCAAATTCAATAGGTCATTGTTTTATCCTTTTAAATCCCTGTACTGTCAAAAGTTTGGCGACTATGGCCGCTAATAATCGACTTTTAATGCTGTTTTTTTTTACTCGGAGCAAGTGGGTTCAAAAAAGATGTATTTTCGCCCCTTAATTTCGATTCTTAATAGAAATTAAAAAGAAAAACGTCACAATTCATTCAATTTATTTGTATTCATATTTAAATTATCTTTAAATGAAAGAAAATTAGAATTTCCGACTAAAATGTAAATAAAATTAATTTCTGTTCAATCATTACAGATCCTGTTTTGGTAACATGAAATTCTATATTTAACTTTGTTAATTGTCTCATTATATTCAGAGATCTTAAGGGACAAGTCAATGGCCGATAAATTGATGTGCATTCCCCATGAAGATACAACAAATAGACACTTCTGTAGATTAAAAATAGTGGTTGAAACGTTAGAACACTAAACTTTATTAACCAACCAATCAAAGTTGTAAAGCCATCGAATATATAAACGTTATTATAAAACTTTGGGGACTAATTATAGAGCCCATAGTTTTTACTTGCTACAAGTTAGCCTAAAACTGGCCAAGTTTCCTAAAAATTTATCGTTAAATAACACACAAAATTTCTTATGATACTATAATACCTAATAAAATATATTTCTTATTTAAATTAAACCGTATTTTTTTTGCAAGAAGTGGGGGTAAGGGTGTTGTATACCCCCCCTCTCCCGGCACCCTTCCCGCTCTACAAGAAAAGTTAAATAGCTGTCAAATAATTATGCAGTCGAATTATGCATGCCTTCAAATCAAAGTGTTCGTAAAATTCAGCCATTTTTAAAAGCAAAGCATTAAATCAATTTGTTAGAGTTGTCCTATCGATTTCAAATTTTGTATTGTGATTCCTATAACAGTTAGGTACGCCTTAGAAAGCGCAGCAACTTTATAATCGTTACCAGAAAGTCCGTACGTCCAGGTATGTTAAAAGTATCCGAATCATCTGATTTTTGGAATACTGATTCCTATTACAACAGGTTAAAATGTTAAGCATCTCTTTAATCAAGTCCTAAATGTAAGTATGTCCTTAAACAGTATCATGTATTTAAAAGTTTTTAAGATTAATCAAAGACTGTTCTCTTGAAGAAAATCTAACATAAACTCTATGACTTTTTAACCCTTACAGATCGGGCCCCAATTCCCACCTTAATAGATCGGGGGGGGGGGGGGTCATATTGACCCCCCCCTCTATCTCGGCTCCTGTTACAGATAAAGACGTAAAATTTTTTTCTGGTGGTTCTTGTGTATTTTTAGAGAAAATTACCTTTTCTAGTCATAGCGGCCAGACCGCTCCTTAGCCGCTTTTTAGCGGCCAGCCGCTAAATATTAAAACAGCTGTAGAGCGGCCAATTTTGCAGCTAGGATGACCAAATTTTAGGACGAACTTTTATTTTTCATAAAAAAAAAAATACTTTTTCTGATCACCGCCGAAAAACGGCAAATAACGGAAACCGCCATTTTCGGCGGTTACGGCGGTAAAACGGCGGTTGGCGGCGCCAATTAATATTTTATCTGTTTATTGTTGCTCAAGGATTTACCAAAAAAATTTATAGGTCTCTAGCTGTAATAGAAGCCACGATATTCATGATATATGTCTGTAGTAAAAGCCGGACAAAAATCGGTCATAAAGTCGGCCGGGGAGCGGTCAAACGGTCATAACACCACTTTTCTCAGAAGGTCATTGATATCTAAGTAATCACCAAAAAAATTTTTAGGTTTCTACCTTATACACAAAAGTCATAATGTAGAAATTAAGATTTATTTAGAAATTTTTTCTAAATTTGGTGCCACCTAACCGACTTTGACCGGACGCCACAACCGACACAGACCAGATATCCTTATAAGATCAACTCTTGCCGACGTATAATTACTAAACTTAGAAAGTCATGAAGTCACAACTCTCTATCTTACCTACAAAAAAAATGACATTGAAAAAACTAGAGGGGGGGGTCAATATGACCCCCCCCCCCCTATCTGTAAGGGTTAAGTTGAAATAAATAAACATTTCTAATGCAGAATAATTTCGTATTTAAGCGTAAACCAGTGACATAAAAATGTTTTATAGGGCCTTTCATAAAATTAACTTTACAAGAAGTATGGCTTGTTAAACTGTGTGTGATAATTGAGAAGAAATGACTATAAACCCCTCCTTAAGTGAAGAATATTAACAGTAAATTAAATTGTATGTAGATTAATGTTTCATAGTACAATAATAATTAAATTAAAGCCCAATTTTCAATTGTAAATTAATTTTCTTTATTATTTTCAGGTATGATTCTTTATGATTACATGACTGCGTCACTAGCCCCTTGCGAGCTGAAATAAACCAGAGAGAGAGAGAGGTGACAATGGGCGTTTATTACACAAGTCCCCAAAGTTTTATAATAACGTTTGCTTATTCGTTGGCTGACAACTTTGGGGACTTTTAATAGATTTTGATAGGTTGGTTTATTAAGTTGAGTGTCCAAACGTTTATTGTGAATTAACATTGGGGATGTACATCAAGTAATCAGCCATTGTTCTATCCCTTTAGTTCCATGGAAATAAACACAGACAAACAACCATCCAACTACTTTGTTGAAAATGACACAATAAATTTTGAAAAAATCACTTAAAACTTTGAAGGGTATGATAATGCGGATATTAAAACGAAAAATCATAAGAGTAAAACGAGTTGTTATTATTTTTTTTTTACCGTGGAAAATTTTCTGTAATATGATGTCATACATGATTATTCAGTACTGCTGACAACCGGTTCTAATCCAGCAGATTTCAATTGGTTTTGAAGCCTTACTGGATAGGACTTTTTTTTTACTTGCTTATTAAAAGACAGACCTAGCCTTATCTTTGGATAAATTTAGTTTACCGACCCAGGGAGGCAGGGGACTTTATTACACTAGTGCCCAAAGTCTTTTAATAACATTTTCCATTTCCTTGGCATAACAACCTTGGGAACTTTTCCTACCTTATTGAGAGACAGACTTATAGCCTTTTCTTTGGATAAATTTAGTTTGCAGACCGCCCACTGAAAAAAGATAATGAAATGAATGTTGTTACATTCTAACAGAAAACAAACAAAAGGAATATGTGAGACATATTCTTTAGTAGTGAAGCTACTCTATCATTTGAAATGTCCGTCTGAAACGTTTGAGGGGAAACGCGATTTTCTTGGCTTCTTAAATTAATATTTTGTACTCAATTTGTACGTGTGTAGTTCAGCTTTTGATAGCTAGTTTATAGTTTAGAACAAGGATGACAACATCCATTAATGCAAAGCTCTAAAATCAGATGAAAGGATAAACAAACAAAAACTCTTGTAGATTGCCAAACTTTAAAAGCAGAATATTAATTCAAAGGTATAAACAAAATTGCTTAAATTCAGGATTCTGTTTAAGGAGATACTTACATGTTTAAGACTTGATTATAGTTATGATTCGCTTATAATTTTTTCCTTATTTTTCTCAGAATCATTATTAAAAAAATCTGATGTATACAAAAAATGTTTTTTTGCAGAAACGCTATAACTTATAAAATAATTAAGATATATATCTTCAGATTGAGGTGACTAAATGAACACCCCGCCATTGTTTTTGCTCAATACTTATTAACTTTTAAAATATTGGTCAATTTCTGAGAGAAAGGGTACATTGGGATGTATATTACACTGGTCCCCAAAGTTCTATGATAACGTGTTCTTATTTGTTGGATCAACAACTTTGGGGACTTATAGTGAATTTTGATAGGTTAAATCATTAATTTGAGTGTTCAAGAATTTTAACCACTAATTTCATGTTATAGAGGGGGTAATTTTTTGTATCATTTATTGGGATGTAACTATTTTTAACGGTCATTGTATTATCCCTTTAGATCCCTGGGTCAATTTAGATATAGATTCATTTAGATTTTTCTTTTGTTAACTAGTGCTTTAAAATTGCAAAGAATGGCAAATGGACGATAAAGACGAAATTTATCAAAGTTTTTCAATAAGATTTAGCAGTATCCTAAAATCCAGCATTCAAAGTATCTTGTCAACGTAGGTATATTAAGCAGTATCTTGAAAGCAAGAAATAAGTATACTGTTCTTTTTTAGAACAGGCTTTAAAGCAAAATTTTTTAAGACGTCTAATTATTTTTTTGACTTTACACTTTTTAAAGCTGTTTCCTTTACGATTGTTTTCATCCTTGTTGAACTAGTAGAAATGATGATTGTTAAGTAATGTAAAGCTAGGTCCTTGGATTTACTTATTGCCCAAGTCTAGCTATCTAATCATGAAGTCTATTACTGAAAATTTAAATCCATAAATATATGTAAATGTATTTGATATTACCAAATAAAGCATTCATACAAACCGCATAATTACTTAATGACTTAACCCTAAGTTTCCATTATAGAGCTATTATAGAATAATCAATGTATTAAAAAATTCTCATAATGTGTAGCAAAGTTACTTTATATCTAGTTCAAGTACGTCTTTATATTGTACTATGATATTAAAATCGAAACGAGCCAAAAACCGAAAAAAGTTTGCATGTTTTTTGTCAATGTCTTTATAAAATCTAAATGTGCATATTTTTGCGTGTGTTTAGATTATTATTGCTGCGTCTAGGGACTCTGTATTTGAATAAGCAGAGACGGAGTATAAAAATAGCTTTAAACCATTCAAAGACTCCAATCTGATAAGAACTATGTGAAGCTTACCTAAAATAAAGACCCGAATTGTTTCAGCAGTTATTTAGATCTTTAGCTTCAGACAACAAACCTTATTACTCTATATAATATTAAAAGGAATAAAAGTAAATAAAAGAAAGTAAAATAAGAAAGAAAGTAAGAGAAACTGATTAAATAAAGATACCCTTGAAATTAAAATGCATTAAAAACTGGTCCTTGCAAGTTCTTTAACTACAAGCAACCTGGGATAGAACATTTGAAGATAAATTCTCTACAATCCCCCTAGGAATTAAAATATTTGGAGTAATTAAATTTTGCTTTCATATACCTGTCCCCGTGTCCATATTTAACTGTATAACTGGTTTCTTTAAAAGTTGTCCCCAAAATTCCTTACTGTATATTTGTTGCATGTCCATATAAGATTTACAAAAAGGAGTAAATGCATAGAGAGAGGGGACAATAGGCTGTTTATTACACTAGTCCCAAAAGTTTTACAATAGCCTTTTCTTACTCGTTGGCTTAATAACTTTGGGGACTTTGGTGTATTATGATCAGTTCAAACGTTTCAACCTCTAATTTTTACCTACAGAAGGGGTAATTTTGTGTATCACTGTGGATGAACATCAATGTATTGGCCATTGTCCTATCCCTCGGATCCCGGAGTATAAGGTTTATAACAAAAACTTTTTTAGATTTTTAGGTAATATTTAAAATGATGTGTCTGTTTTCTAAAATAGATTTACGGATAAATCAACAGTTATTGTCATTAAATTTCTTTGAGGTTTTATGCTATTTTTAAAGTGGGTTGTTTTTTTCAGGAAAACTTTATATACAGTGTTAAGTTATTGTCCTGTGTTCCCTTTTGTTAGCTAAAGCCCTTACAGACTAGGGGACAAGCAAATATATTTTAAAATGGTGCCAAAATGTAACATGTAAAGCATAATATTAAATGACAGATATGAATAATTTAGGTAACCCTATCCTTTCAAACACAATCCCTATTTCACTTTTTAACCCAGGGGCGTCTATATGGGGTGGTAAGGGGTGTAAACCCCTTACTAAAATATCATAATCAAGTCCTGAAAATGTAAGTATGTCCTTAAACAGTGCAGTATCATGTATTTAAATATTTTTGCAACAAATTTACTTACAATTTTTTACACATTTTTATTCTGCTTATTTAGTTCTGACACTCTACTTATGTTAATGTTCATTTATCCTAGCGTTTCCGAACCTTGCTTTTATGGATGTTGTCATCCTTGTTATATGTTTGAAGTGAGAAACCTAAGATGGCTCAAAGATTATATAATATTCATATATCTAAGGTGTTTCCATAATAAGCGCAGCAATGATAAGCATGCATTATAATAGTGAAGTTTAGTACAGTAAAAATATTTTTTTTATAGCAGGAATTTATAGTTGTATAATTTATCTTTATTTAAACAAATAAGTTTTAAATTCTACCATCTTGACGAATTAACAGTCAAATAACTATCTTATGATAGTGTTACGAATTGACAATTATTTATTAGCTATGGTATTAAGAAACTAAAACTGTGCTTATTTGAATAAACACTTTAAAATTCATACAGGACTAATAGAAACTTTAGTTTGTGTATCTTCATATCCGCCAAGTAGCAAAAAGTTAAAAAGAAATTAAGGCGTTTATTGATGTTAATAAGGGAGATCTAATGGGATAAGACAATGGCCGTTAAATTGATGTACATCCTTAATAATGTTACACAAAATTACCCATTCTGTAGATTACAATTAGTGGTTGAAACGTTAGGACATTTAACTTAAAAAATTAGCCAATAAAAATCCCCTAAGTTGTTAAACACTATAAAACTATGGGGACTAGTGTAATAAACAGCCCATTATCCCCTCCCTCCCTGGATACGAACTCTGGAAGGCTGCTGTTATAATAATTTGCAGATATTAATATTATGATAAACATTGTGGAAGTGAGGACACACCACACCAGGAGGGGGTTTAGGTCGAACAGAAAGAGGGTAAGGAGTGGTTATACTCAAAGGAGATAAGTTAGATGGGTTCCACAGAATAATATAGTAGATTAATTTTTTCATTCTATTGTGTTATTCCTAATATTCAAAGAAATAGGTAATACTTAGTTTACATAAGGAAAGATAAACTGACAATGTGATGATACACAAAATTACCACTTCTGTAGAATACAATTAGTGGTTGAAAAGTAGATACTACTTAAAACAAGCCAATGAATTAGAAAACGTTAATTGGGGACTAACGTAATAAACAGCCCAATGTCCCCTCCCTCCTTGTCTTTATACAGAAAATAAGATGCCTAATACGTAATCTACTGCACCTTATTCTATGCGTGGTTGTTACTTAGGAGAAAGTTGGGTATGTACATATGTATGGGTAAAGGGATAGGTCAATTCAACAAAAAAAATCACAACTTCCAAATGTCGAAAATTATGAGAAAAAATAAAATATAACAAATGGATGGACAAAGCAAAATGTAATTTATCAGATATAAACTAGGAGAATCTTATTCATAAATATCAGATGCCAATTACATATAGCAATAGAGAAACTTACCCTGCTTGTGAAGCTGAGATATAAATAGTTTGGGGATAATTAAGATATCTTTCATTTATCTATCTCTGAAACTATCAGAGGGAGTGGGGACAATGGGCTGTTTATTACACTAGTCCCCAAAGTTTTAAAATAACGTTTTCTTATTTGTTGACTTAACAACTTTGGGGACTTTTAATGAATTTTGATTGGTTAGTTTATTAAGTTGAAATTTCAAACGTTTCAACCACTAATTTAAATCTACAATAGGGGCAATTTTGTGCATCATCATTGGGGATTTACATCCATTTATTTGCCATTGTCTTATTCCTGTATATCCCTGAAAACCATAGTATGTATGCATCATGGTGTGAATTTACTTCCTCGAATGTATCACTTAAGCAAATTACAAGAACTGCCACATCTTTACTACATCAGAAAGCCATGCTTCCCAGGGAGGGAGGGGACATTGGGCTGTCTATTACACTAGTCCCCAAAGTCTTACTATGAAGTTTCCTTACTCGTTGGCTCAACAACTTTGGGGACTTTGGTGAATTTTGATTGGTTGATTCATGAAATTGAGTGTTCAAACGTATCAAACAATAATTTTAATCTACAGATCCCTGATAATTTAAATTAGTTTTGCTATTTGTCCTTGTAATGAATATTGTTAACAATATGGGGAAATGAATGAACACCATGTGAGCTCACAACCACACACACACATAAACACAAACTCATACATACACACACACAAATCTGTGTATAGTACACTAAACTTTTAACACAAACTTACACACACCCACAAACACAATACTAAAAAGATTTTAAAATGAAATTATATGGACTTTTCAATTTCCAGAGAGAAGCTTTTCCAGATGTTTGGTTTTAAATATAAAATATATCATGAAAATTCTTATTTATCAAAACTTTATACTATTATATAAAGTAACTAGCGGCTACGCCCCCTAGAAGCCTCTAGGGGCACTTAAGGTAGGAGGGGGAAAAGTCGACTTCATCCCATTTTAAATTTGAGTTTCAAAAGAGTAAAAAAATATTTTTTGGGGGGAGGGAGGTGAAGATACCCTCCCCAAAAATAGTTTTAAACCTTCCCAGGATCTATAAGAAGCTTTACTGTGAAGGAGAACAATATCGGTTCAGCGGTTAGCGAGATCCTTCGGGACAGACAAAAAACGCTTACTACTTTATATAATAGGATATGAAATTTTTTCTGTAGCAAAGAATCTCGCTAATCACTAAACCGATATGGATCTCCTTTACAGTAAAGTTTCTTATAGGCCAGGAGAAAGTTTTTAACCATTTTGAGGAAGTGTTCCTCAACCTTCTTAATAAAAATGACCTTAAAGAACCTTTTCCCTCTCCCACTCATAGTGCCCCTAGAGGCTTCTAGGTGCGTAGCCGCTAGTTTATATCAAAAAATATTAGAATAATTAGGAGTTCCTTATTGAGCCCTATAACTAAAGTACATATGGGGGTAGGCTACACCCCATCCCCCCCCCTCCCTAAAAAAAGGTAACCCAATCTCAAAAATAATTTTTAAAGTGAGGGTAGATAATTGCTTTTTATTTATAAAATTGAAACTAAAATTCTTCACTAGTTCCTGCTCCCCTAGAGTCTAGATATTTAAGGAACAGAAAAATAGCCTAAAATCATACCCAGACTTGTATAATCATAATAATGAAATAGCCTAAAATCATAGTGTGACACATAAGAAGCTTCACCATATCAGTTCAGAGGTTAGTGAGATCATTTGCTATACACAAAAAAGCTTATTACTTTATATATTTGGAAAGACAAGGGCTAGATGTGTTAATACCATATAATTGATCTACCCCTGTCAAAATAAGTTACACAATGGTCTTTATTCTAAGGTTACTGAACAAAACATTCGTGATTAGGCTATAAAAGGTGGTTTACGCGGCTACTAGTAATAGCAAACAAGGAATATTCGGTTTATAAGTAGCTCAGCAAATCAGAAAATAATAATATCAAAATATAAAATTTTCTTTTTTATTATTTTTTTTAAAAAGCAACGC